>NW_022595244.1:8390330-8430751 GCF_009176505.1 Sitodiplosis mosellana
TCCCAATCTCAGCTATCTGTCATTGACTGAAATTATTATTGTACATTAGCACGCGAATACGGAACGATTGTCACCTCGCTGAACAATGTGGCGGCCATAGTGAAACAGCGATTCGCCTTATGCACGATCATCACACATGTTGGACGTGGCGAAAACGGTCCAAATGAGAAATAGATTTGGTAACACGAAGAGCCAACATAATCAAATATGATTTTTCATCGGAATTAATGATGTTGTTGGTCGATTCGAAACAAGGTTCAAATAACCGCTTAGGCTTTCATAATTATTATCCACTTGTATTGCGGTGGATTTTGCACCGCAATGAATTCAACGTTCTTCGCGTTGAATTGACGAACTTTGACAATGGGGCTCATTGAATGAGCCGAAAGAAAAATACTCGGCGAAATTGAGCTCATGTGAATTCTAGGGGGTAGACACAACATTTAAAACTTGAATCTTTTTAGATCTTTTCAAATCTGTAGGAATCTCAAATCTCGAGCAAATTCAAATACTTTTGAATCTCTATGAATCCTTATGAATCTTCTCAAATCAAAATGGCTGACTTGTCAAAAAGGTCAAACAAATCAGTAAGATTTTTACAAATCTCTTCAAATCCCTTCAAATCTCAATGAATCTTCACGAATCTGAACACCTCTACACAAAATCAATTAAGTATTTTGAAAAACGATCGTATCTCAGATCTTGTGTCTATCCCCTAGTGTGAATTCCATTGAATTGCTCGGAAATCAGTTTGCCGCTGAATGCAAAGTGATGGCGTTGCTACAAAAATTCTGGATCGCTGGTATAATTACATTTTGGGTATTATTTTGTGATTTGTGTAGCACAAATTATGATATATTATAAAACAGACGTACAAATTATTCGTCTTGTTTTCGACTGTTGCTTTGTTCAATTATTCGCACGGAAATTATTATTCAAAACAAGTGTTGAAAAGGCTGACGGAATGGATGGAGAGAAAGAGAGAGAGAGAAAAAAATCATAATGATACTTGAGTTTAATGGACGCCGTGGCGCATCGCTCGCTGATTGCGAGTCGAAGTTCAAAAGCCCGCAAGAATCAATGAAAGTAATCAGCCATCAAGTTGTTCATGTTACATGTTGCAATAAGAACAGCATCTTTGGAAAAGTACAAAAGTTTATTGAACGCCCCTTCAATCACTTGCGCTGTTAAGAGTGGGATAAAAAAAAACTTTTACCTTTTCAAAATGGATTTGCACAAAGTGAGTGTGCGACTGTAATTGAATCGTTGCAATAGATGTTTCGTTCCTGATTCGAAGCCATTTTATGCATATTTTCATAACGATCATCATTTGAGTAAGGTAATTTGCCTGCAACTATAATCGATTTTCTAGCTTAATTCAACCTTGTGGCAAACGATGCCATTTCTCTTTTACCATATGCTCCAATTTTCTCTTTCGTCAAATGCATTGCCGCACTCGATGTAACGTAATTCAATTTTTTTACTGTTTTGTACGTTACAACGGTACAGAAAAAAAACATATCCACGTTCATTTCAAGAAAAATGAGCAAATTGGTTCACAGGAACGAGGGAAAAAACGAAGTAAACGTTATATTGAATCTGACATGGCATTTTACCGGGGAAAATATTACTTTGTTATTCAAAGACCTGCACTTCTGAATAATTCAATTGTTAATATTATGAAAAGCGATCATTTGAAAAATTCAACACACAAATTATGTTTAAAACATGTGTAACAAAATTCCAGAATAAATTGAATTTCACGAGAAAATCAACAAACAATTCCTGTTCTCATTCTCAAAAGGGTTTGCAACGGACAAAAAATAGTTTCGAATTTTCATTGCAAACATCTGTGCAACTATTCAAGTGAGTTGCAAATAAATGCATGGGATTATCGCAACTTAAACTATGAATTTTAATGGGCTATTCTTCTTATTTTAGATTTCATCGATAGTAAATATTCGGGGCAAATGATTACAATGTTCGGATGCAACGAAAAAAAAGCCCGAACTGCACACAAAATACCGTAGTTGAATGTTGTTGTACGGAAGTTGCGAGGATAAAATCCATTAGCGTTGCTCAGAACGTCTACAATGCGTACAACGTTAGCAAAGTTCCGTTGTTTGCGATAGCCGTCTGTGATTACATGTAAATTAATTAATGAATAATTGTTTCACTGCAAATAGTTAGTGACTTTTGATCGTACAAAAAAAAAGTTGTGTGCAAAAAATCATGTATTTTTCACGCTGCAGAGAATGCACCATTTAATTGCACTTAAAAGTTAACAATTGTATCGTCGAAAAATGACGTTGTAAACGCGTTGTCGGTAAGATATTTTGCAACTTATTTTTGATGAAAAACTATTGTAAATATTTTATCGAAAGTTTGGAATTTAAAAACAAACTAAACCTTTTATTCATAAAATTAGTAGATAATTACTATTGGACAAGGTTTCTGAGGTTTATTGCTCGTGTGCATACACACACACACATACATACAGTAAAATTTGCCTTATCTAAAATGCATTAAATCATCTCAAGCAACGGGAGCTAGCCGCCCAATGCATAGAAAGTTCAGCCGGTGTACAAGTTATGAATCACAACAAATTTGCGTTAATTGCATTCAGAAGCTAAACGAACTTCAAGCGATAGCAACGAAGTTTAAACAGCTCGAAACATTTCCGTTGCAACGGGCGTGTGTACAGTAAGAACAGTTTTAAATGCGCTTTACGTGCTACTCATAAATTCATGGAACGAACACGCTAAATAACTTGCATACCAAATACAAAAACGGTATGCAGAATATCCCTTAGCCAAAATGGCCAGTGTTGATATGGGCATTTATTGATAATGATACCCATTCGAGAAAGGTCGAGACCAGTTTATAGGACGCTCATAGTTAAACAGTGCACATGGTTTTTGTGGTCGCTTTTTGCATTGGTTTCAACGTTTCAATCCGTTGAAGATACGGAATGCATGGCATGGTCATTTTCGTAAACGAAAATATGGAGATTTTGGTATTTAGAATTCTCTCTATCTCTCTTTCCCCATTACCTTCCCCATTCTCTTTCTCCTTCTCTCACTTTCTCTGTCTCTCTCTGGAATAACCAGTTCGCATTTATTTTCAGATAGAAGCAGCACTGCTCTTTGAGTCGTATTGCATGTTTTATTGGTCATGATGTAATCGTATTTGTGATCAAATGCAACTTGTTGAGCTTCTTACTGTTTGTCGACCTTAAACTTTCATCACATCAAAGCGTATCATGGAAAATCAAATTTATTTCATGCGAAATGATCTTAAATAAATGAAGTGTCTGGCAAAATATATCCAAGGCATTTTCAATTGAAACACGTGATACGGCGTGTGGATGACCACGACGACAAACTTTGTTCGCCCTCGGTGGTGGTTGGTCGAGTGCACGTGTACGAGCAAACGAAATCAAATATTGGTTGAAAAAACGTGCAGAGCATTGAAGTTGCTAGCTATGTACTTTATTTGTTTACAATACAATCGCTTCATTTGTTTTCGTTGTTAAAGATTCAAAAAAACGACAGTGCGATGTAAAAATGAAAAATGAAAAATGAGACAAATAAAAACAGAACACGAAAAAAATAAATTTAACATTCATTATCTTAGTTCTTTTTCTCCTCTGCACTTGATTAAAGAATACACAAACATTGGAAACATTCGATTGCATAGTGTTTGATTTGAAAACCGTTGAATTTGAATTCTGCTTTGACGTTCGTTGGTACACTTGACTCACATTGTTTTCATATTTAAATTGAAAACATACACGTTTCATTGTTATCCTGCATTGGAATTAAATTAAAGTGGCATTGAATGAGTGAATATTTTGATCGTTTCATCCGCTTTTGCAATTGTTTTACTTTTATACTTGACGCACCAAGCGAAAGAGAGGAAAAGCATTAGAAATAGGGAGAGAAAGAGACAGAAAGAGAAATAATTACATATTGCTGTCGAGCAACATGAGCGAAAAATGATATTAAGGTCGATAGATTGCATTCGAAAGGATTTATTGGAACAGCTCAAATGAATTGATTCGTATCGTATTTTAAATGAATCATGAATCAATATAAGTTTTTACTGGTGCTGGTTGTGTTGGATGAAAAATTGACAACAATAGTGTGTTCTAATCAAGTCAAACCCACCGAACATGGCACATTACAATATAAATGAGAAATTGCACGGCATCAGATTTAATTGAATGATATTGGACGAGCTCACTGAGCTTGGGTGAATGTCATTAATTTCAATCGTGCACTTTTGTCAACAATACATTCAATTCGAGCGGGTGGTTTATCATGCATCGTGGTCATAACAAAATTTCTATAAAGTTTACCATTCACATTTAATTTAGATGATTTAAAAAAAACTCATCTGTTGTGTAAATCACCTAGAATACATAGAAACTATAGAATTCCGAATACTCGGTTGGCGTTTATTATTAGAAATGAAGGGATTTTTCAATTAATATATAAATATGTGTGAAATTCAATTAAATTTCCATTCACATGAAAATTCTTTCTTCTGTTCATGACACAATTCATACCTCACATCATTTTATCACATAAAATTGAAAGTGTATTGGGGGCGCTTTTGTGTTCGAGGTAATAGCCAGCTCAAATCAATATTGTGTTTGGCATGTGTTTTTTGATACGTTAACAAATAAACAAATGGGTCGCTGAGCATAAAAATGGGAATACAGATCTGTTACAGCAACAACCGAACATAAAATATTGTTCCCTAAAAACGTTACATGAATTTCTATCCAACGCGAGTGTAACATTAGCTAATACTGTTTCTAATGCAACTCATGTTACACTCGCGTTAGATTGAAATTCATGTAACGTTTTTAGGGAACAATATTTTATGTTCAGTTGTTGCTGTAACAGATCTGTATTCCCATTTTTATGCTCAGCGACACAAATGGATAAAAGCCACCAACAACAAAAAAACGAAATCAATCGCATCGATGTGAATTCAATGTGTTGGAGCTGGTTGTTGACCTCTTTCAAAAGGAAAGATGCTTGGAAAAACGCTTTTCGAGCACACGAACGCGGGCTATATGGTATCTGATGTAATAAAAGCCTCTGTTGAAATTGATCCACAACAGAGTAGGTTGTATTCATCAACAACAAAGTAACATGCTCTCATCCCATTCGTTGTTGTCGCCGACGACGATGACAATGACGGCGATGGCAGCAGCATCAGCGGTCCGTTCGCTTCTGTTCTAAATTGTACATCCTGTATGATTGGAACAACAATAGCCCTGAGTGACAGTTTTTTTTTCCTTTCTTTTCTCTTTGTACGATGTCTGTGCTATAATAACTATTGGATTGTTACTTCTTGAATGAGAAAATATGGTTTTGTGACTGAAACTCGGGTGGGTTTTAAAGTGATTTCAAGAGAAGATTTCCAACAAAGTGCTCACTCTGCAGGCATAACAACAACAGACAACTGCGTAAATATCATTGATAAATGCCAAGTCCAACTGATAAAAAAAAACACCCCACAACAGGATCAACTAAACTGATCACAACAGGGATTTTCTTTTTCTTTTTTTCATCGACATCCTCCCCACCACCATCTAACGGAAGTGTTATTGTAAAACAGCCGACCGAATATAACAGATGATAAAGATAGTATTATATCGACTGTGGATGATATTTTCGTTTTCATTTTCAAGAAAAGTCTATCTGGTGTGGAGCGAGGCAAAGAAAACTCGGTTGAATATTTTGCGCATTATGCAAATGCATGCCGAATTGCAACCCAACATCAAAGGCTATATTCGCTAAAGGATTCATGTGATGGATTTGTTTGAAGATTATTCATGCTTGAAAATACATCGAACTCCTTTTTTTCATCTCCATTTTGTCGGCTTAAAAACGAAGTACGAATCCCTTCGAATAGAACACAAACCATCCGTTTTGTACATACATCGGTATTTTCACATTTTAATCGGGCTTCTCGTACACAAGAAATGTATTTATTACGTGAAGTAGAAATTCCAGTTCAACAAACAATTGGTGCAAATTCTATTCGTTTTCCGAATGAATCCATTGATTTTACACTGTAGTCGAAGGCTCACTGGTTCAACCGTGCATTGGTGGATGTCATTGAAATTGATTTCGGTGAAAAACAGCTGTGTAGCAGTGGAACTGATATTGAGGATGCTATCAAATAGGGATTCATTTTGCTCCAGCTGAGAATTATCGATTATTCAATCATTTCTGGATCGAAATTGAATGGTTCGATACAAAAGGTTAGACACGAATTCATACTCGACAAACACTCGCCGATACTAGAATCTACTCAGTGCTACTCGGTTCCATTTGGTTCAGTGTAATGTGTATACTGTCGAAGAATTGTCAGCGTCTACTGAGTGTTTTGAGTATTAGTTTCGAGTTTACATTTAAAATACATAGATGTACTCGGTACTACTCGGTGCAAAATGAGACAAATTCGTCAAAACTTGTACGTTGAAAAACTGCGTCCACCCCCTTGGTTCGATAGCTTAATCGAATTCAATGCTTTTCAAGGAATTTTCAGTATTAATTAAATTCACGTAAGTTTAGTTGTTGACATGGTATTGATACGATTTCCAAGAACATGTGAAATGGTTTGTTTGTGTTAGCTACACTACAAAGAGATTTTCTGAGAAACAAACTTTGGATTTTTAATATCAAATACATCTTCAAATTATCGACGGTAGGTCGAATAAACCTTTTATTTGGGAAAACTCATCGAAAGTTTATTATAAAATGATTCAATTAGTTTGAGTGAACAACAATTTTTTTTCCCGGAATGAAGGTCGACGAGTAATTAAATATTGAGTATCTATTGGGCAATGGGAGAATTGCGAAGCACTTGATGAACGGAGAAAGTTTAAATAGGTAAGATGTGATTGTGAATGTATTGCGTCACACAGGTAGCACAAGTCGATAGTAGAGAAATCAATTAAATGTTCCCGATGAGGAATAAAAAGAACGTCAAGAAATGAAAATTATTCAGCGATACGATAGCCATGGCAACAGTTTCTGAGTACCGTTCAGAACGTCGAATGCAGCCTGCGATGCATATTTAATTAAATTCGAAGAAACTGTTGCTGAAACAAAATTGTGAGTGATTTTCCATTGATGCTAGTTAAATTGCGTTTTACACTTGCCAATGTCGTTTTCTCATTTTCCTTACGTTCAAGTTACCTAAGACGGTTGAAAACCACTCAAATGTTTCTTAAATCCCATCCAATTAGATTGGTTTGACGAGTGAAAAGCAAATAGCTTTGACTTGAGTATGAGCACATTGCAATTACTACAATTTTGATACGTTCTGTCGTTATGCCATCGTAACAAACTTCTTTCAACTATTTGATTGAATTTCTAAATACTTTATCTCTTGTGCAATGTCCCAGAAGCGAGCACCTCTGCGTGTACGCTTGATTTCCCCAAAGATGTTTGAAACATTTTCTTTCCCTTTTTCCATACTTTCGAATCGTCGTAATTCAATATTTAGGAGATTAAAGACAACTTTGAATGACATATCAATTTTTGCATGTAAATTATGCGAGGGATTTCAAAAGGAAATGCCAGTCTGAGCCTGTCATTTGGTTCACAACAGCGTGCACTCCTTTCAAAACGGAATGGGATTCTCAGAATTGTAACGATTTCAACTGAACTGAAATAGAGAAGGACACTGGATCGATAGGCAATTTTCCTCTTGACAAAATTCACCAACTTCACGAATTCGTCCGTATTCGCCGGATGAAATGAAATGATATTGTAATTTGTATCATTTTCGATTGTGCAGTTTATTTTTTTGGGGTTTTCATTCAATAAAGGCATCGGGTATCATGACCTTCAACACAATGCGGTTCATTTATTTGTTCAATACAAAATACGCATTTTCTTTTTTCGGAGATCGGACGAGTTGCTGACGCAAAAGATTACAGTACATTTGTTGTATTACATTCAAAATTAACCATTTCGTCCCAAATTATTTTCACGTTTCACAGAAGGTCTGTAATTTCAGTCGATCCACATGATTAGATGTGATTTGCGAGGGTTTAACACATAACGCAGACACATCAATTGCAATGAAAAATAACGTCTCATTTCACGCTGACAGAAACTAATTTCGCAATGAAATGACATCTTTACTTCAAATATTAAAGCTCGGTCGCTGCTACATTTTTCTCTTCTCCGCTTTCGTGTCATAATCGTGGCTCTTTTGTTCATCAAAATATAAAAATCATCAGCTTGATTGTGTGAAGCGTAAAAGGAATTGGCGGGCGATGTGAATCAACGAAAACGTGTTGATTCCTTTTGGTTATCTTAAGCGTCGAAAACCCAATTAAACCGTTTTTTTTTCTCCTTTTACGAGCTACACTGTCTCTTTTGAGTTTTTCTTTCGTGCAATGACACAATGTAACAAAGGGAAATTTGAGCATGACGTACGCTCACCGGGGAGATTTGAAAGGAGTATGATATGATCGAGCTGAGGTGTGAGTGAGAAGCAAAAGAAAAAAAAACGCAATAAACTGAAATCTAGGGATTGTATTTGAGTCGGCCTTTTTTTCTGCAAAAAGAACATGATATGGCACCAACTTGATACCACCAAGCAAAACTAGGTTTCTCGACTAACTTTGTATTGTAATTGTCTTTGTATCGTTTTTTTTTTCTTCAGATTAGACACAAAAAAAGAATGACAAAGGCACACAACGTATACGGTCATTTAAAGTGAAAAAGGAACAGAGTGAAATGCCCCGAGAAAAGAAGAGGCGATCGCCACGTCATTTCAAAGGGAGAAAAAGAAGTGAATGAAAACTGCGTCGCAAAGGCAAACTCAAGCGCAAGAAGAAAAACCGAAGAAGAAGAAGAAGAAAGAAACGGTTGCGTTCCATGTTGACGATGTAATTGAACTTATAATAAAAACTGAGATGCACAGATAACTTTCATACCACATCAAATCAATGACAACAAAACCGGACAGAATGTCACTTTTGTTCTGAAACAACGTCGCTATGTCTTTTGAAGAGTATACAAACGTTTCATTATATCGAGAACAACTATTTTTGTCTCGACGAACAAAACGCGAACGAATGAAACGAACGAAGTTTCAAATAACAAATTTTTCCCGTTATTTCCAACATCATTTAACACTTTGCAATGGCACAGCCACTTCGCGAGTCGGTTAACTTTTGTCACGTTTTTGAATAAATGATGAAAGTTTTGAAACGCTTTTTGTCTTCACTAGTTTTTTTTGTGTTCGTTCAGTTTGCTCGCTGAACTCTATCAATGGATAAAAATGCCATTGGATGGAAGGTGTATTAACATAGTTTGTGAACGAAGACGCGACAAAATTGGTCGCTGGTATTTCATAATATTGCGCTAGTTCATTTTCTTCGACGTATTTTCTCAGGTATTTCTTGTCAGGGTTCTTTTTCACTCTTGTGATACGAGAAAAGAATGAAGACTATAAAAGAAAGTTTGCGTGAGAGAGAACAACGATTTCTAAGAAAAAGAATGAAGAATTCTGGTGAAAAATGAATCGAATCTGTTGCAGGATCATACGAATTTCCGTGGCAAAGTAATTGAATGTTTGCAACATTATTCACAAGAAAAGTGATTTCATGCATATTTTCTCTTTCAGGTCGCATTTGCATTCTAATTTAACAAGTATTTAGAAGAGTGAAAAAGCACGAAACACCATCACAATCAGAATGGAAAAATGGAAATATCGATATCGCCATTTATATGGGTTTGAAGCAACTTGCGATTGAAACTTTGTGTGTGTATAGCGTGACTATGTACGTACACGCTGTCATTTTGAACTGATTTATTTTTCGCCATTCGCTCAAATGTGTGATTACTTTTGAGCTGGGGAGTATTTATTTTCATGCGACATTCGCCAATTTATTCCATTCAACCATGTGTGTGATTGTCAATCGAGGGAGGGGGTAGAAAAATTTCATTCTTTCGTTCATTCTATGCTATTTTGAGACGTTTCGACGGAAGGCTTACTGAAGCGATTGCTTCGAATGTATGAAAATAAAACTCCATATTTGTATCAAATATAATAAATCAAACAAAAAAGAACCCATTTCAGTCTGGATTGCTTGCGCTGGTGGTGGTAGTGGTGGGTGTTTTTTTTTTCTTCGCCCTCCACTTTCTCCATTTAGTCTGCCACAAATAACAGTTCATGACACTTTTTCGCAATTATAGCGACACTGTTGGTTTCGGCGTTTGCACGTATGCCAATGCATATATGAAACACGGTACCACGGATCCGCATCACAGTCGACGGGCTTTTATTTTACTCGCAAGATTTATGTGTCTGTATGCCATTCTCTTTGAAACGGATTGCGAACAAAGGAGAGAAAAGAAAAACAATAGCCACAATTGGTGTCTGACGCTTCATGAAACAATGTATGCAGCGGTGGTTGTTACCTATGCGCCTAGTTTTCATCGTTGCCATCGTAAAAATGTGGAACATTTTATGGTCGGGAGAAAATTTCGATTTTATTGCAATAAATGAACACTTTGTATGCACGCATAATATCGACGCCACCTTGGATTATGAATCGTGTCACATGGGATTACCCAAGCAAAAGAATTTCAACTTAAAACTTTGTAACGAAAAGTTTTCTACATTTTAATTCATGCCACACTCGCGTGTGTCAGTCATGAGTTTACACGGATATGACTCAATCGGTTCGAAATTCCGACTCTAAAGAGAGTTTGAGACGATGTTTTTTTTGTAACGAAATAAGCGGATTTATTACAAAACCATCATCATCGTCGGAAAAACATCATGAGTGGCAAGGAAAATAGTTTCAAGAAATTGCTGGTTCTGAGAATTTATTTACATTTCCTTGCAATAGCAGCGCTTTGCCTTGAATTCAAGCGGAAAAACTAACGATGTTGAATACTTTTCATTCAATTTGTTCAATATTGCTTGTACCAAGGGATGAATCCCATAAAGTGATCATTTTCTAATCGTTTGAACACAGAATTCAGGTTAAGTGTAAAAAAAACCAGGAAGAGCTTTCATATCGTTTTTATTTAAAACGCAAACAGGCGCAGTTGCTGCTTGCACATTTTATTTAGAGCAATCCTAGAAGCCGTAAGTCGTAAGCTTCTTCGAAATTTTTCAAAATGGACGAGGAATAACGTTCTTAATTGATTTATTGAACGTTTTAAATTGAAAATTAATCGCATTATACAGAGTCTGTAACTTACAGACCATGTAACAATCTATCGGATTACTTTAAATTAGCTCCGGACGCATCAAACCTTTTAATGAAGTGACGAACGCTGCCAATTTACGGAAACACTTACCTGAAAAATGAAGAGAAATAGATTATGGTAATTAATGTGCACTCAAATCAGATTATTTGTACTAATTTGCTAGAAGTATAAGTTTGAACAAAAAATCCGGGGGTGCTCTTGGGGCAAAAAGACCAAAAATCACGAAAAATCAAAGTGGTCCGATTTCGATGAAAATTGGTACACGGGATAAGTGAGAAAACAGAAGAACTTTGGCACTAAAACTGGTCCGAACTGGTCCAAAATGTCAAAATAAATTTTTAAACTTCCAAGAGCACCCCCGGATTTTTTTTCAAAATAAGTGTTTTTTAGGGCAAGCTATCACTTGGTAAACTGGAATCACCATTTCATGGGAAAAAAGCACGCTACGGGCCTGAGTATCGAACTATAAAGTCTTAACCAAAAAGTTGATGTGCTCTGCTAAATCGCTAATGGATGAAACATGGGCTTATATACTTAAAGTACGAACCACTCAAAATGAGCAATGGCCAATTGTTTGTTAGATAACAGCTTAGAAAAGTGATCATTTTGCCATAGAACATATTCATTTCAATTGTGAACACATTTTTTTGAAATCTAAATTCGTTCAATTTCTGATGATCTGCGAGTTCATTATTTCTCAGCTCAGAACACTTCGGCTTCACACCAATCAAGGTAATCGAAAATTAACAGGCTCAGTTTAGTATTGAATCATCTAGTAATTTTTACATCAAACAAAAAGTGATTTAATGTGTCTATTTCATGATTTCGAGTGATTTTTTTGTTTTGTTATTTCAGGTATAATAAACATTGGCTTTGGACTTCGATCCAGATAAAATGCAAAGACTAGGTTACTGAGTTGAATGAGTGTTCTAAAATTATGAATACATTTTTTGACGATTTGATCGTTTGCGTCTGTTGATTTTTGTACTTGAGAACTCTGATAATAATGATGATGTGCATTGGATTGGCGTCGTTTATATGGCTGTTTTCGACAATGTGCTGCATTTCAATGAACAGTGAACGAATTCGATACGACTTACGTCTCTTGTGTGTAGGTCCACAAAGGATATGGTGATACGGATTAATAAAGCCCGAAATGAATCAAACGCAGTACTTGCAATTCATAATGATACGAAATTCAACGAACGCTAATGACGAGTATTATCCGAATTTCGCGTTTAATATGATAAAAGTTATGCCTCTGGCATTGATTTTGAAAAGCAACTCGTACGATAAGTACAGCAAACCATTAACAGTACATAAAGTTCCCCGATAGAACTTCCATTCACAAAGAACTGAAGCGCAGCATCGAACTACAAAATCGTAACCTGATTCCTAGTATGCAGTTAAGAAGTTTGCACACTATTTACTGTGCTGAGCACAATATGCTCTGCTCAAAATTACCTGACGAAAATTAATCGTAAGCTTTGATCAAAAGTTTTTGATTCAAACTCCAAACTAATAATCGATGGCTTTCACTTGATCACGTCTGTTATTTCGTTTTAACTTTTCACTAGCAGAAACTATGTTGACGTCATTGGTTATGCTGTCACCATGTATGAAGTGTCTCTCCATGACCCAATAGTTGGGAAATTCAATTTGCGAATGAAGGAACGATGCGAAAGTGCAGTTATGGAAGCGAGGTAACTATTAACTGCACTGACATTTTTTTTGAACTAAGGTTTGGAAAGTAACGACATTTTTGTTCGACAGTGGAGTCTCACAAAGGCTTATCGATTTTCAAACATTCACACTAAATCCAATGACGAAGTAAGGATGCATTTCAAAAGCATACTTTTTACAAAATTTTGAATCAATGAAATTGCTCATTAAAGATTCCTTCACAGGAATTGAATGAAATAGCCGAAAATGTCAAACAAAAACATTTTGTTTTAATGACAATTGTTCTGAAGCTTTCCAATAATGGAACATCGTAAAAAAATTGCCAACGCTATAATGTATTTATTTTCTGGATCGATAGATGTGATGGAGGACGCACAAATCTTCCAAAATTCAGAACTAATCGATGAATTCTATAAATTGCACTTCAAAATGTATGAAGCCTGAACCCATATGGTTTTATCATCAACTCACTCGGTTGCCGTTCCTTCAATTTGACTAAAAAAAACATTTTTTTAAAATGAATTTTAAAATGTGTTGAAATCTGACTGTTTCAGGCGTATTGTTACACAAATATATTCGAAAAGAAAAGTGACCTTATCGATTTGCCCAAGGGAATGTATGTGTATCTTTACTTTATCGCTGCTTTATGTTATACGTGGAATTTTTCGATAAATGTACATACCAAATGTGTTCGACATGCAACAAATTGTGATAAAATTTACTTTAATTTTGATAAATTGGCAATACAATGGAATCCAACCGCCTGCAAAAACCATTTCTCGAGCCTACATCATTCTGATGAAGCAATGCACACGTTTCTTATCACATGACTCACGTGTATTGAAGGAATGGTGGCGGTTTATCTTATCGAATTCTAAAGAAATGACGAATGTGTTAAAGTTGGTTCTATTTTTGAATTCTTATCTCTCTGAGTGAAATTACCATTTTTCTTTCCATCTGTTCTAGCGATAATGCCATTCCCGAGTTGACACATTTTCTCGAAATCGCCCGAAAATAGCAATCCATACATATTTGCGAACATTTTAGCCATGCAAAACAAGTATGTTTTATATTGTTAAGAAAGATACTTTCGAAATTTTCGAAGATTCGCATTAACCCAATTACATTTCAAAACACAGGACAAGATTGATGAACTGTTGAAAACTGTTGTGCAATTGGAAGAAATGGTTGGAAATGCTGAATATTTTTTTCAAAAATTCATACTTCAGCAAAAGCAATTATTTTACGGATCAAATAGCCACTTATTATGTAGTTTATTACAAATCGAAATCCATTTAACATTTCTGCCCATTTCGACCTTCGTTCCACAGAAATTCGACACACTTCGTGCAACATTTTTTGATATAATGCTTATTTACGATTGAGAATATTTTATGCTTTATAGAAATGTCGACTTTTAGTACGAAAAAGATCTTGAAACTCCAAATAGAATTTTTGTGTAGAGTTTTGCAAAATTGGTATTTAAAAAATGATTTATGAGGTTCTAAATGGAGGAGAAACTTTGAAGCAGAAGCATCCACACCACATATATGTGGGAAAATTGGGTCACGCGTGGATTCAAGGAGGAATCAGCCGAATTATTCGCTAATCGGCGTAACGACAGAATCACTCAATTAGAATCGAATTTCGGCAAATAATAATGTTGACAACCAGATATTCTATCGAATCCAATGAAATTCCATTTCAACCGAATGAATAAATAAAAACAAAATCACTGAAATCGATCATTTAATTTCCGCATTAAATTTTGATAAGAGTATCTGACATATGATGACGAATCGCTGGTAATTTACCGATAACTAATCGATATATATCAATCGATTGATATCAACATCATGCACATCATTTCGAAATGAAAAACGGAATTTCTATTCTATTGATAAAAATCTCATAAAAGACCAATCACATTCATCGCTCTTCGGGTGGGAAATAGGGATATCGTTTGCAATGAATAGCTGAATAGCGCTGTTTTGGTTTCAATGGACTATACTGGTATTGAGCATGTTTGTATTTTTCATTGAAAAAAACAATTCTGAAATCATTATATAATCAATCACCGAATGTAGCTTTTGAACAATAACGATTGATGCGTTCTGGTTATTGGTTTCGAAAAGGGAACAACCCAATTCCAACCGAATTATTTAATTGGCAGCAAAAAAAACTCTCTATTTGATACATTTCGGAAAAAAACTGAATTTGATTTACCCTCGAAGACCACGAAACAGCATAAAATCGTTGGATCGATATCTTTAAATTCGTTTACAGATTTAAAACGAACCAACAATTGCATTCATGCGGTGCATCTGCGTTGACTTACCATGGAAATGGCAACGGAAAATCCTTTTTAATCACAATTTCCAAATGCGGTATTTTTGTGTAATGAAACCAAATGCGCTAATTAAATGAAAGTTTTCGCGAAAAATTTCGCAATTTGATGTTCATGTCAGCGCTTTTTTCCCTCATATCACTTCCAATTTGATTAATGAATCTCAGTCAGTCTTCGGGCGGAATTCCATTTGTTTTCATTTGTTTTTTTACGCCGTGTTTTTTTTTTCCATACTCATCAACATTGGATCCTTTTATCCAATTGCAAAAATTGCGCGTTTCGCATTTAGGATTTTGGGCCATTGTTAATTCGTTAATTAGAAAATGCATGTGAAAACATGAGCGTATCTTGTTTTTTAGAGATAGTTCAAAAGGCCGGGAAAAAAACAATCGTGCGTTTAGTTAATTTTTCATTGAATTACCAAGTTTTCCACGAAATGAATGCGCTAAACATGAATGATATGGCGTTCATGACCACACACACACAAATTGGACACAGGGAGCGGAGGCTCATAGGAGTCATTTTGGCATATTTGTGCGTTTTGAATCACACCACTGGGACTCTAAAATAGAACACGAACATTTTGATGATAGCGTTGGTGGCAGTTAGTGGTCGTTTGAATGTAATACGATTTAATATTCAAAATGAATATTCGAAAACGGTATATTTGCCCATGTCAGCCCATTGCAAATAAATTCACATCGACACTAATCATCAATAGCGAGACACATATTCAGTTGTGTACATGCGTGTTTGACAATTCCGGTACGAAGTACACGCCTGCCACATAATAAAGTGGATTAAAATTTCAAGCGAAAGCAAACAACGGCCAAACAAAAAAGAGAAGAACAAAAGCGGTGGCATGTGAAATTGGCAAAGCCCGCGTTGAAATGAGTCACATTTAATGAATGGCCACGGTAAAGGTTCCACAAAGTTTTAGCGTAATGGAAATGACAGTAATTATGGTGCGCGACATTTCAAACCGTCATGCATGGTTTTGAGTCTGGCAAACAAGTGAATGAGCTGGCGAGCGAGCAAACTTGGCTGGAAAAATTGTGAATGTCATGGCTTTTAAATGTGCGGGTGTTGCATTAGACAGGAGACTGTTCATCCGCTTAAAATAGGCTTGAATATGCGCTCAGTTCAATTCATACAATAATAATCATAATGATTACGCAATTAATTGAATTACCTCTGAGCTTTCGGTTTATTATCGTGCATGTATGCATGTGTGTGCCTGTGCACTTTCTATTATTAACTGTGTGAGTGGGCATAATTTTTATGTGAGTGTTTTTTTCTGCCACAAAGTTTTATGCGAACAAGGCTTTTCTCTCTCGTTTGGTACTTCAAACACACTTCCGATGTTCTGTACTTTTCGCATCTTTGCCTGCGACGACGAACATTTTTCATTCTGAAAATCGAGCCGTTGCCACCAAAAACATGCATATTTTAATTATTGTACCCAAGGAGAAAAGTTTTAATCATTTCTCTCTCTTTTATCGCTTGTACCCGTAATGGTTGCATGCTCTCCTTTTCGGTTACGGTTTGTGCCGCTTCCTTCTTTCCACAGAACCATTTTTCCGTACAACATGGCTCGCTTTTCTCGCATTGTGATTTTCGCTGTTTACATTTATAATAAATGATTTTAAGTGGCTGCTATTCCACATATGCACAAAAGTCACCACATTACCACCGCTATTATGCCCTTATGAAATGTTTCATAAGCGATCTTCATTCTTGTGCTCCCACTGCACCGAACAATTTATGAACTAACAAGCATGCCGCTTTCTTTTTCCTTGATGAAACTCACAGAAGGCGTTTCAGCTTCTAAATAGATTTTTATTCGGCATTAATTCAGCCTATTCATTGAACGGATATTGTGATGATCATCTCGAATTCAGTCTTCGCATCTTGTCAGTGGAATTTTTATGAAGTGTTTTTTTTTCTGAGATCATTTTGGAAGACTTTGTCGAAAAAATGCAGGAAAAACTCAATTCGGAGAAAAACCGGAACATTTTCATTTGCATAAAAAAAAACTGCAGTTTGTTTACTTCAAAACTTTTGTAATTTCGGAGATAATTTCAAAACGCCAAACATGTTCAGACGAAGATAATTTATTTTGTATGAGTGTGTTTTTCGTTTGCTCGAATTTCGTGTTTTTGCCATGAATGTTTGGCTGAAAATTGCAAACTTCTTATGGTTTGTCTGGAAATGGTTTGCTATGTGTGTGTATGTCAAGAGTATGTGAATCTTCATGAGCTGTCGTCGTCATGAAATGTGAAAATGGAACGAATTCCAACGTCAGTTTGGATTATGATCATTGTGAAAGTTTCAATGAGAATGCAGCTCCGTTTCGCAGCGAATTCACGTGTGCTCCTGAATGCAATGCATTCTCGGCAAAGGCAGCTGAGAATACATTATGCATCTGACATATGGCATATGTGCGAAAATATTGCACCTTCATTGTTCGCAACGACGTTTCATTGTCGTCAACATGCTAACTGCTAAACTATTTACAATTATGATAAAAATTTTAAATTGCGAGAGCGAAAAAGCGAGAGCGAGAGAGAAAGAGCACAATCTCCACGGAAACGTATGATTACCCTGTACCATGCTGATGATACTCGCTTTCACTGTCAACACAACAACGGAGGAAAAAACTTCCTTTATTAAATGAATATAAACTTGGTGGCATTCTCCTTGTTGTTGAATGATTTGAGAAAAAAGAGAAGAAGAAAGAGAGAGTCAAAAATGTTGACGCTTGATAACTAGCAGCAAATATGTGTGCAATGTGTATCTTGCAACAGTAGCGCAAAATTCAGTGCAATCTCACCCGACCCATTCATTTTATGCATCATATCTCGAATAACATATATGTGTACACATTTTTTTTTTGCAATGCGAGGTCGGCAGCCCAGGAGCATGGCGTTTTCGAACTATGATGACATTAGCTGCAATTTGCAACATTGTACCTCCATTTTAATCTATTTACTCCATACAAAATGCCATCCACATTGGGCGATCATTTCACGACGGTGATACCATCCAAACAACATCTGCATGTTATACAAACGCAGCGCGATGACGTCGACGACATTATTGTTGCTATTAAGTTAATCATAAATTTTTGTCAAAAACAAGCAACTAAAATCACAATTTTAATCGATTCACGTATTATTATCAGAGAGAAAATTTATACACGAAATAAAATAGGTAATTGATGGGATGGCTTGCTTTAAACACATTAACCTCATTCATATTTCGAACTTGCGTTGGTGCTGCGATCAAATCGGTTTTATGGATATTAAAAAGCATATTGTGAATGACATTCGTATTTCGACACGTCAAACCAATTCGTTTTCGCAATAAAAAAGCATAATTTATCATTTTTCGGTGGAAAGGTAATCTGATCGGTGAAAACTAAATTCCGTATTGTAATTTACTACTCCGAAATATTTCGGGATGTGTGGTCAAAGTTTTCCCATTCACACACTCCAGCATTATTACTTCGAAAGCAATTATTTCTCAACAAATACTAGTACTTGAAAGGTAAGTACATCTCAGCTCCTGGAATGCCATTATTCAAGTTTGAAAACTTTGTAGTTGCGTTTGAATTTCGTGGAAAATACTATACACTATAGTTTAATAGTAAACGATGCCATATAAAAAACCGGAAAGTAATTCAAAACTAGAAAACAAGAGACGCGAATGCAATTGTCGAACAATCAATTTCGTCTGTTGGATCTTATATCCAAGACAGTGGAAAGAAAACAAAACCTTTCCTCTCAAATCCAGAAATTTCAGTCGATTCAATATGTGAAATTGACGTTTCAAGTACGTATGTATCACTTTCATTGAAATATTTTATATTGCAATAAAATTGGAAGCAATTTGAATATTCGAGGAAAATTGAAAAACAAAGTATCGTTCAACACACATTGTGTACAATTTAATGTGTTCGACCTTTTTTCTCTCAACATTTTATTTAGTTCAAACGGTCGTTTTGCCTTCTTATTGCATCTGTCAAATGTATCCGTGGCAATTCAAAACAACGGAAAAGGCACAAAAGCGATTGGTTGCTTCAAGTGAAATAAGCCAAAAATTGAATAGCTAGAAGAAGAATGGCCACAGTTGCGATGCATTTCCTCGGGGTTGGCCAAAGAATGCGGCCATGCGGCAATAAAAGGGCGCAATGAGAGCAAAGAAAGCAGAGAAACAGTGCGAGAAAAATTGCACTCGCGTGAAATATGGAAGCAATTAGCACACAATCAAATTTAATGCCATAAACTTTTACATGCTTTGGTCCCGAACGCCAAAAATTTCCAGTGTTTCTTTTAATTGCTGCTCGGAGAGGGAGAGAGAGAGAGAGAGAGTGCAAAGCAACGTGCACACCAATGAATTCAAGTGCGCGCGAGCAAGCACGAGATAGAGAAAGAGAAAACGTTTTCAACGATGGAAAATTTGCTTTCCGCTTATAAAACTTTTTCAATTAATTTAACAATTCGATTTTTAGAACGCAACAAATGCCGAACGCCCGGTGAGTGCGCGCACACGTAATGACTTATTGCGGTGAAAGAGAGAGAGAGAGAGAGCGATGTCGAAACTTTTGCATTGTGTTTAAATTAAGTCTTTTGCTTTATTATTAAGCAATAAATTTTCACGTAATACATTTTTGGTGCACAGCGTTGTAGCGTTGTGCGAACTGGCACGGAGGTGTTAATTCCTAACCAATAACCTTTTATCCGTATTTATCCCAAATAGCTTGTGTACAGTGAAGCCATCAACTTTTTAAACTCTTTAACTCCGAACAGTTCCGAACTTTCGGTGGAACTCTTACTCTTGTACATCCGAGTCCGATGGAACACTTACCTGGAAAGAGAAGAAAAGAGGAAACAAAGAGATAAATATGGGGAAAAATTCAATTTCAAAACAGTGATTTGCGGTGTAAAGTACATTAAGCACTGGGTAAATAAAAACGAAAAACGAAGTTTGCATCAACAAGAACAACAATTTTCAACATTTCTATACACAACCACACACACACACACACGTGCGCGCTTGCGATGTTCGCTGGAGCGAAGAAAAGGAGAGAATGAGATTCAAATTTCTGCACAATAATCCGAATAAAAGCTCATAATCGGCAATAAATATGTGAAATCCGTAAGGTGTTTTTATTTGATATTGGTCCTTTTTTGCCAGTCACGAATATTGCCATCGGGTTTTTCGTATCGCATCGTATGGCCTTTGACTTTTCGACGAACACAGCGAAGAGAATCAAATAGGGATCAAATTCAGTTGCCATCATACACGAAGAAAAAATCCCGACTTTACAATAAACTACAATGCGCAAATCTCACTTGAATCGGAAACATCTTCGAACGCGAAGCAACCGTAATACCTGATAACCGATATTGAATGTTGTATGCTATCACCGTGCTTTTGTGAGTAAAATCCGTTCGCAGGCAGCAAATCTGACAAAATGATATTTGCGACATGAAAATACACACCGCAGCTTCCTATGGCATCCGTGTTCCACGAAATGCGAAACCAAAAAGAACAAAGCGAACAACCGAACAACCAATATCGGAATAAAATGTAATAAAAAGCAAAGGGTACATTTATATTTTTATGTCTGGTCTCCCCCAAAACCATCATATTTGCAGTGCTAATACGGCGAGCAACATATTGTGTGTTGGAAGTTTTTGGTTCGAACCAAAGTGTCAGTTTCTTATTTGTTGACGCCGCTCCTTCATATGATATGCGGATTAAACATGAATTTTGGGCGTTTGCACGGAAAGGGAGAGCAAGAGAACAAGATAGATAGAGAGAGCGAGAGAAAGAGAGAGAGAGAGAGAGCAGAAAAAGAAAAGAAAGAGAATGAACCAACCGAATGAGAATGAATCGAAGACGGAGCAAAACTCGAAATCGTGATGAAAAGATAAAAGAATATCAGATTTGGAATGGTGAGTATTCGTGAAACTTTATGCTACTTTTGGTATCATTCATTTCCATTCGGTATGTGAATCCCTGTTTTCTAATAACACTTCACAGAAAAAAAAACCTCTTTGTTTTTTCTTTGGTCGTACAAGTAGCAATCGTCTGAACCATATGTCGCATTCAGACATGCGTCAGACTTCTCTTTTTTTCTTTCTTCTTCTCTTATCTCTACTCATCCATTATCCACATTTGCTTGCCATTTCTTTTATTATTACAAGATTCGATTATCGTCGATGTTCGAGCGCGATTGCATGATTGTCGGAGTCATTTAAAGCGAAATTACTTCAACTTGCATGTAAATAGTTGTGTCATGTTTGTACGAAATCGAAGACGATTTCTATGGAAAATGTATACTTTCCGGCAATTTTCGCAATTGAAATAAGACGATGAGAAAAATTGCAGAACACGTGTCACGGCAAAAGAGATTGGCTCCAGTCTGTATCTCTCTGCTCGTCGCTTTTTTCACTTTACTCATGGCCCCTTGAAGCTCTTGATAGATTTGCCACCATACCACTTTGTTTTCGCGCAGACAATAAACAATGGCGATCGTTATGCGATGCCAATTTATGGGCCAGATGTTTTATAGTTGGATATGAAAACAATAGGCGACGAATGAATTAAAAAATTATAAAAATCTCGTAATTTGGCTTGACGTTAATTTGTACGCGTCAGTTGTAAATGTCCTTTCTTTATTGCTCTGGATGTGCGCTCTACATAGGACAGCCCATAAAGGTTCCATGTTGATCGTAAACTTTATTTGTCTGTGTATCATGGAATTTTCCCAAATATCAGAGAAAACATTGAAACCAAAAATATGCATACCAATGCCACAAACAAGAATCAAAAACAAATTGCTGATTTCAATAAACACTGTGAACGTAGCCAGAAAACGGGAACACCGAGTAACCTCTGACGATATATATGTAGTTGAAAATGGCAAAACAATGGATGCGGTTCCAGTGAAATTGATATGCACACAATTTTAGAGTTTTTGCATCAATTTTCATTAAAATCAACATCGTAAAAATGAAACGAGCCATGGCATCGCATGCGTATGTATGTGTGTCTATATTGTGCCGATGAAAAACAGCCGCCATAAAATCAACGTAGAAAAAGTCCATAAATAAACAATGAGAATCGTATAGGAATCGATCATAAAAACGGAATAGAACGTAATGAGGGATAACACAAGCTCGAAGCGGAAAGCTTACCAGCTTGTTTGTTCGACCGCCCGCTCACCCACTCGCAAAGTGAAAACGGCCATAAAAATTAAATGAACTGAAGAAGGCTTTTTATGTTTTTGCGTTTAATTTATTAGATTATTGGGATTGCATTTTTATGTTAGATATTGCGCATACGCAAAATTGTACGAGATTGTCGGCTTCGAAATTGATGTTCAATGTGATTAGGGCTGATTAAATTTAATTTTGGTCTCAAGGCATCCATTCTCCATATACGGGAGTGGATTTTGCAACGTATCCACTAATGGATAGACTGCTATTAAACAGAAAATTTTTGCGAGATAGAAAATGTACAAGCTGAGTGCATGACAAAGGAGCGAATGCCGCCAAAGAGATCCGCCGCATCGGTGGTTGGTGAGATTGATGGGAGATTATGTCGATATTTTGTATTAAAAAGCCCTACCCATTCACCTTGTGAAAACAGGCATTTTGTAATTTTAAGCACAGATTAAATTTTAGCAAACAACATTTTACACTGTTCTATTAATTAAATTTAAGAATTAAATTCGGTAGCTTTCATTTTTTGAAATTTATGCATTTCGAGCGAACTTTGTAGGGTTCTGTTAATTTAGCTTCAATTCGTTCTGCATTACACCTCGAAATATTCTACAAACATATCGATTTTTCTTCTTCTTCGAAATACAAAAGTGAAATACTATCCTTCGGACGTTTTGCCTCACATCCGGTATCCACATTTGGCTTCTGATAATTCTAACTTTTATTTTTATTTCGATCGTAACTTTGAGATGAATTTTATTTTCCAATCACGATTTTATATGTCGTTTTTTTACTTTGCCTTGGATTTCGTCTCACGACTACTGATCATTTGCCATTACGAATGATTTCTTTATGTTTACTTTGATCGGCTTTGGCACGGGATGCGGCACAAGGTGATAACTCTTCTTTCAATTTGATGACAACTAATATCCTTTTCGTTCTCATCATTATAAATTATTACTCGATGTCAGATTGTGTCAGTTTGATGGTCGATACTCCATTAATAAATAGCGGAATTTTGTTGCGAAAATGATGAGTGGGTGTGTGCGTGTATGGTTTATTGTGGGAAAAATGCACGTTTCTACTAATTTCTAGGCTAAGTTATTGATGACCAATGAAGCTGAGTTGTGAAGGAAGAGAAAAAAATATCGGAATTCCTGCAGTGCATAATCAAAGCCGCACGTACAATCAAAAATGATTAATGTTCAAAGCAGCATTAGTACCAGCAGCAGTAGTAACAGCGGTGGCGATACCAACAGCAAAAGCATTATGTATACACGAAACTAGTGCGTATTTTAGCGTCCGTTACCAAATTTTCATAATAAATCATCGCTCCACTCCAGATGAAATAGGGAAATGATGGTGATGTGAAAATGAACTAAATCATACACTTTGACCTGAGAGTGAAATGTGGGTCGCAATGCAGCCAAGCTTGTTGTTACTGATTGAATGATATTGACAGTCGACCATTGCGAAACATTTATTTTGCGATGAGTGATGAAGAAAATGGCAAACGTCTAGCAAACCGATTAACCGACATTCACACACCAACTTTTTCAAATGGCAAATCCGGTGCAAAGTAAGAGAAATGTTGGCTTCTTTAAGGGATCGAGCGTGCACAAGATGGATTCTATGGCAGACGGGCGTATTGCATCAAATCATCTTTCATCGAAAGTTATTTGTTTTTGCTCTGCTTCAAGTCATCAAACAAAATCTACTTTTCGAACAGTAAGAAATCCAGACACGGGCTTAGAACGATAAATTCGTCTTAAAATTCATCACAAACCCCACAAAGTCATTTATTTTCGGATTACCAACACGCCATTTTTTTGCTTTTCACGAATATATTGCATGTCAACATTGAGTGTAAATCAACTGACAACAACGGAATTTATTAACTATCCCAGCATTTTTCTTGCACAAACAGTCACATTCTAAAATGCGATTAGCAGATCACAAGTCGCATCCATAATAAAAATCGAACTCATGCCATTTACATGCTGTAAACCTGGCACACAACTTGCTGCCAGACACACAGCATCTCAAAATGTTTTTTTTTTATTGGCGATAGAGCAGCCGATTCAATTGCGGCGGTGAAATGATACGGAAAACCAATGCCAAAAGCGAAGCAAATGAACGAGAAAAATAAAGAGCAACGTAAGTAACGTATTGGATTAAATAGAGCATAAAATTGAAAAAAAAAACTTCACATTTATTTATGGCTTCTGTCGAAGACAATAGTCAACTTGTTGCCATTGGCTGCGATCAATATGTCGTTGAATGAATGAATATAAAAAATGTCCTGTTCCACCATTTGTTAACAACGTCATGCTCGACTACTCCATTCATTTTCGCCGTTAATTTAGAACGCTATCGTTGACAAATGGCTGCCCATAACGGAATCAATATCACACACACAAGCGCCGCATCATATAATAAGTCATCGATATGAGTCCAAGTGAAACGTTGCGAACATAAACGATGGCAAATAAATAATAAATCCAAGAAATGCTTTTCTCTCTCGGTCTGTGTATGAAACATTGATAAAGTACGGAGAAAACAGAATCAAGAGCCAGGACAATTTGTATAAAATATTATGCGTCACGAATATCATATTTAGAAAGTACTTTGTCGTCGTAAGACAAGGACATTTTGCAGTGATTTATTGTGATATTGGCTTAGTTTTGAGCAGTATGAACACGTTGAATGGCTTTAAATCAGCAGCAGCACATATAGACTAAACTACGAATGTGGCAACGCCGCTTAATCTATACGCAAACAATTAAAGCTGCCACTTAATTGGAATTAAAGATTGAACAATTTAATCCATTTATTTACCAGATTTATATGCTATGACATGGTGTCCGTCAAAAGTATGTGACAATTATGAGTACGAGCAGCGGCAAATGACGCGGCAGCAATTTTGTTCTTGTCATACAAGCACCACTATAAGTCTGTTTCAACCACCCCACCCACAATAATGTTTAGACGTATCATTAAACAGGATACTTTGTTTCATGTATTTCCATATTTGTACGTTGTGACAATCATAGTTTTTTCTCTTATCGCCCACAGGAAAACGATGATAAATTGTAGTTTTCAAACATAGTGAAAACATCATCATCAATAACACATTAGCCATTATTCACATGAGTGAACGACTCAGAAAACGGGAAAATTGTGTGTCGTTGTTGTCTCATCATGTTTGCCTCTTCCACTTGGCGTGTATCGTACACATATTTCCCCTGGCTGCAGAGGAAAAGAGAAACAACATGCGAGTGTCATAAACGAAAATGTTTTCCGCAACGGTATCATGTACAATATTTGTATTTATAGTGTAAATCATGGGATTGGATTTTGGCCCGTAATTCCGTTTTATATGCAGATTACGAGTGCACACATTATTTATCGATAAACATTTAATGCTCCCCGAAAAAATAAACATCGAAAAGAGAGAGAAAGAGAGAAAAAAATCGAAATTTAATCGAAAAAAACATTAAGCATGTGAGAATTTTGCATCACGCCCCAAAACACTGATTGGTGTTGATGGTAGTCGATTAATGTATCAAACACGTTTGATTAATTCGGGCCATTTGCTTTGGCAGCGCTCTTTTGCGCCACTTGCAATGATGTATATTCAATCGTGCTGAAAGCGCCAGCGTGACGCGTGATGACAAGTAAAATTCTCACCAAATTTAACAGCTTTATAAATACTAATTGCGGAAGCAAATGTTTTGATGCTTAGTTCCGGTGCCTTTTCGCCAAAAAAAAACCGAAAGCGTAACCATGCCGGGCGATTAGTTCGTTGGTATCGTGTATGCGCTCGCGCGTGGCTGATGGAAAATCGATTCACAGGATGTAATTTACTAAAGTAAACAATTTTATACTCTTTGTCAGTCATTTCTCATCGTTTTTATGCGAAGTCATGTCGAACACATAGCGAAAATGTGTTCATTTTCCATTAGAAAGAGTGATTAATTCATTCTAGACGCTCTTCTTTAGTTTTCTTTTCAAAGTAAATGTGGTATCAAGTAAATATTTATAGTTTAAACTAAATCGATATTATTCGAATTTCAGTAGTCGAATAATTATTATTTTGCAAATTATTATTGAGCAGCACATGAAATTTGGATAAAATTCCAATTACTTCCAGTTTGTTTCGATTCTCTTGGTATTTCTCTCGCTTCACTCTGTAAATGGTTCAAGTAGAATTTATTGCAAAGTGGTAAATATTCTGCTACATTGTTTTGATCGAGAGCATATAATTCGTACAGTGAAACTGTGTGCACCCCAGAATAACAGCATTTGTTTGTCGATTCGATGCAGATGAGCCACACCCAATCGATATATGCCAACCACCTAACGCTTGCCAACTGCAAACTCGAGATTTAAGAACAAATTTAGCTGTTGTTCAAAAATAGAAGACGATTATTGTGAAATATGTAAGCACATTCGGAATCGATACGATTGGATTTCGAACCGAATCGATTATGCCGAAATGCTGCTTGCATCGAGTTTTGTGATTGTTTCCTTTTTTTGGATGGCCATTTGTTTGAAGATTATTTAAACAAAACAAATCCATCAATGTCAATGGCTGGAGTTTTGTTTTCTCTTCGCCCGAAATTTCATTCATCAGTCGGTTCAATGGATGAAAAACAACCACACACATAACTTACAACAAACGTTGCAATATGTGATTAGTTTCAGTGCGGTGCCCGCATTGACACTTTTGTGACGGTGGAAAAAACACGAGAGAAACGACTGGTGAAAATAGACAAGTTTAGATCCCACACGTTGGATTATTAGTTTAACTTGAGAGTGATTTTTTTTGGGAAAAAAGGCAAATCGCCCACATGAGACGCACACATCAATGACACTACACCATCGCTGCGCAAAGTTTTCGAGCAAATGGACGAGACCAGCGGTGGGAAGCGAATTGCAATGGAATCAACAGCAATTAACCTTTGTGAACAGATGGCGCTTTTCACTTTGTTTGTTTCAACAATACCAACAAAAGTTTAATTTACTAAATGACAAAGATCAACATCGAAGTTTTGTCGTTAGCGTTGCTTTGATCGGACGACTGGCTATACTTTACTTATCGGATATTGTCCATTACTGCTCCTGTAGGCATTTATTTATGGTTGATTGTTTGAAAGCGTAAAGCAAACAAACTCTAGCAACCACACCCCAAAGAAAACCAGTCAATTTAACCATACCACGCCTCGCTGTCAAACTATAGACATTTTCGTGGCTCAAGTGCCAACAAATTCATGACATTCGGGACACGGAAAATTTTATCGCATAGTTTTTGAATGACAAACAAAGTTCATAGATTATAGTAAATCAACTATTTGGGTTGTTTGTTGTATCGAATACGTTTTTTTATCATAGATTTTTTAGTCTTGCTAATTATTGCGGCGGTGCTTTCATTACGACTAGTGAAGCATTTAATTAGCGTGATGGCTAATGATTGCTGGTTCGCTAAGTGCATTTGATGGGCTTGGCTTTCTGTTTTCAAAAAAAAAATGCCCGTCATTTGAGACCCAGAGCAGTGGCGCCAAGTGACACATTCTCTGATGCATTATGTCGAGGTCAACAGTTGTAGCACACAGTAGTCGTGTCGATCCTTTTTAATCGCTAATGCATTTCTATTTCCAAGAACCGCTCCTCCGATAGGGAATGATTTATAATGACTTCTTGAAATAATTTACGTCACCTTAGAAGTGTAATTAAGATTGGCAAGAGAATACTTTTATTTTCGAAAGAACATCGCATTCAATTTCCTCGAACTGTAGATGCAATGGGGGAAATAATTCATACTTGTCATGATATTCAATTTCAATTTGTACTTGAAGCACTTGAATTCTTGGATATAATTCAAGAATGGTCAGTAGATAAGAGAAAATCCAAGGTGAAGATGGGTGTAAAGAGCATACAATTGCTGCACAGCAATTTCTCATTCTACGCCCATCTTCGCAACAACGGAACCGATTGATTTTTCAATCAAGTTAACCCCGTAGTAACTGCAACGAGTTCTTGACGGAGAAAAAAAAAAACAAATGCAAGCATATTAAGGTGAAACTCAATGTTGAGTACGTATTATTCTTCAACTTTTATTATACGTTTCTCGGAATGAATCAAGTGTTATCTCTGTCAGTTGCAGTGGCAGCCACTATTTTTTCTCTCTCTACATAACGAGCATTGGAAAAACTGAAGAAAAAAATCGCGCTATTGAACAAACATCCCAGTTGAATGGACCAACCAAATGGAAGAGAACAGAAACGAGTAAATGAAAACTTTAATTATTATTCGATATGAGTGGAGGATTGAAAAGTTTTCACATTGAGAAGGAATGTAGATCAATTTGGACCCAAAAATAAGTAGCCATGAAATTGAAAGTTTTTCCGGAGTCGTTTTTATTGAAATTATCCAGCTTATTGCCGTTAATAATGTTCTCATTTGATGTTTTGCAGTGCGGCCAATAAATTTTTCGGCCGTAAAAGGCAGTGCTTATGCTGTGAGTCCAATTATTATTTGATAACAAATCATCGGATTGCATAATTATTTGCATCTGTGCCGAATTCGCCCTCGTTTAAATGTCGAAAAAAGTATTCATATTATTGAATTTCAAAGAACTTCTTTCTTTTGCAAAAGCAATGAATCGATGTATTAAATTCATGCTCTCATTTTTTCTCGAAGACTTTCATAATTCAATAACATTTTGAAGCGAAGAAAAATTGTTTCGTTTTGATCGAAACAAGAATCAACTCTTTCGCAAAAGTTTCAAGGATCAATTTTCCATTGAATTCTGCGTAAATCGAACATCATACTTTGCAGAACGGGGAATCGATCGAAGTGAAACTGATTCGCTTGCATGCCATTGCTTTCTATTATGGTTTGGTGGATATTCTTGTGAACTGAATATTTTTTTAACGGGAAAGTAATAATAAATTCCATAAAGTTACCATTTCCAGCGAACAAAAAAGATGATGAAGAAATGAAATCGGGAAGAACCGTTGCATAATCCAGTTCACTTTTTTTCCATGTTCATATAACAAGATGGCATTATGATTTCGGCTGTGATTCCGCAACATTTTCAAGTCATTGCAGCGAAAATTTTATGTTACGAGAGATTTCATTATATTCATCGCTTTTCAATATTTCAAAAAAAAATTCAACAGCAAAAAAAGAAAATGAATCCAACTGAAACCAGAGTGGAACGAATGCATTGTTCTGTGGTGTGCATCGAATCGATTTAGAATTATAACTTTTACGTGAACATTGAATTAATTGGCCCAATTTGGATTTTTGCTGTTTTCATCTTCAATCGAATTAGTCCTTTCCACAGCTGTGTGTGAGAAGAAATGCACGTCACGGTGGCACTGTTGTCGTCATCAGCTTTCGCTCTCGCTCGAAATGCATTCGGAAAAGTTTATTTTTATTACTTGGCAGAGATGCGTTTCGTTCGTTTCGTATATGTAACGAACTGAGAGTGAGTTTATTGCATTTGACGCGTATTACATTTTGCCATAGCAACAATAAATTACGGAAGTTGGTGGGTGTACTGGGCTGAAAAACAGTGAAAATATAGTGGAAAAATTTCCAACGATAAAAAGTGAAATCAGTTCAATTATTCCGCCAACGGCACACTATGGACTCACTCAACATGCTTTAGCACTTTTAATTAAAATCAATGACTGACACACAGCCGGATCGTCGAAAGAAATATATATTACTCTGCACTGACAAAACAGAAGGGAAAGAATGAGCGAAAGAATCGACCACCCGAGTGAGTGAGACAGAGAGATAAAGAATGGGACCGCAATGGAAAATGGAACAGTTGTGCTATCGATTGCATATCATGCACTCGACACGATATACCATACACAAATGGTGTGATGACCGGCAGACATTCTGCACCGGTAAATTATCGCGCATCTGATAAAGACACACTCTGACTTTGCGGCCATAAATTTCCCAATCATTCCATTTTTTCTTTGCCCCCATATTTAGGTGCTTATTGCTGTCCATTCCTTTTTCGTTCGATGTGGTCTATTCTGTGCGGTCATTAGCTTTGATGTGGCATTTGGTTTTCGGAGTGGAGTTGAAATGAAACTAGCACTAATTGTTTGAAAATTAAGCATTTCAACTTCCTTTTGCAAATCGGAATTCTCTCTGTGTATGTCTACGAACCGCAATCCGAATAAAATCAACAGAGGGCCCAGCCACTTTTATCCAGGCACTGAAATCAGGGCGTAAAAACAGCCTGAAATTTAAAAGCAATAAAATGGACGACCAAATGCAATTTTATTTCGAATACATTTGAATGTATATTTGCGGAGAAAATGACAGTTTGCTTTCGTTTCATTCACTCATTTTTTTGGTTTCAGTTTTTGTGTCTGTGAGTGAGGAAATTTCCTGGGGATATTTGTGCAGTTAAATGGTTTAAATGGTTATCCATGTAAAATGTAGCCCGTAGCGATGACATGACGTCGATGTCGTTGTACAGGAAACCATATGTATCCCAGTTCGACGAAGCTTATTAGAAATGATGAATGTGGCACCATGAGCCATAAGCTGGAGCACATCAAAGCGCAGATATCGTAAATTATATCGCGTTTGTATAAACATGGCAAAAATATTCTCTCACACTCTGTCCCTCTATCTCTCTCTCTCTCTTTTCGTTACTTTATTGTCAATTTCCTTCTTTTCATGAGAGAGAGAGAGAGAGAGAGAGAGAGAGAGAGAGAGAGAGAGAGTCTGACTCTTTAAACCTATAAATTGCGTTGCAGCGAAAATGTTAGCGCCACAATGTAGTGTCGGCAGAACTCGATAGAACGAAAAACCCATCATGAATATAGAAAAGTGGAGAGGCGATGACGACAGTTGAACGAGTGTCGTTACAGTTGCCGTTGCTGCTGTTGTTGTGTCGTCGACAAGATGTCAACCAGTGTGAAACAGGGCCGACTTACGTACGATGTATATGGTATCATCCATTTAATACGATTGCATAAAAATTTAATTAAAAATGTTAATCAAAGTAATGTACGTACGATGCACTCGACGAAACAAATATGGGTACTGGCTTGAGTGCCACACATTCCACACCACCAAATGGATTTTATGCGAAACATAATATGGTATGGAAAATGGTTTGTAAAACTGTTGACAGGAAAAGCACATTAAAATTTAAATCTGGTTGTCAGTATTAACTTGTTCCGTCTCGCTGTGATTCGCATTATTCAGAGCACTTAGCCGGGATTGCATTTGTTATTTAAAGCTAACATTGAAGTGATCATCGACGCATCAAAAACTAATTTCCAGAATAGTTTTCAAATTAACAAGAAAAATTATATTCAATTTGGCTCGTTGAAGAGGGGGGAAAATGCATGGGAAATTAATCAAAATTCAATTCGATTTGAAGAGAAACGGTGCTGTTGTGTGAGTGGAAATAATAGCAGCAGAGCACGTGATGCAATTCAATTTATTATGTCGCCTCACATTCACATTTCCAGCGCAAAATAATTTATCACTTGATTCTGACTGAAATGAATGCCTCGACGGCGTCGTCGTCATTACCATTGCAAATAGCGCTGAAACTAAGATTTTAATTTTGATTAACGCGTACGCAAAATCACTTACTCTCGTTTAAATGCACGCGTGCACGCCTGAAATTCAAATGGATCGTTTAACATTCAACAAGAAAACGAGTAATTTATTAGCGCCAAAGCGTCGAACTGTAACAGATTGTTGTCTGTGCATTGGTGTCAATTGAGGAAAATCGGATCGGTTCGGGTTCGAAGCCTGCATAAACGGCGAAACAACAGATAAGTGAAGAAATACACGCCGTATTAGAAGAATATTGTCTGATTACGCCATTCCGTTGTGGTGATGGCTGCGATTCGATTAATTAACCTAATGGCGTCACAGTGTTCACCATAAAACCAAGACTGATTTCGATTAGCACGTCACACACTATTAGACATTGGATCACTATAACATTTTCAATTGAATGTTCCATCGCAACGCATTAAACATCCATAAAATCATGATCGAAACATCAGTTCTAGTTAGTTTTTCCACATAACATTAGCAACATATATTCGAACACCGACCATTTCACATCCCAATAAACCGTGGAAAAAACAACGTACGCAACAAAAAAACTACCACTTTGTGTGTTCGAAAGAATCAAATCAACTCAAGTTTTATGTTGCCGTTCAAAGTGATGAAAACTAGCGTCGAGTCATAAAATGAAAAAAAGGCACTCGACGACAAACAAAGGGAGAGAGAGAGAGAGATAAATGTACAATATGTTGTAAAATGTGATCGAATTTACGATTTGCACACTTAAAACGCATTTAAACCGGATTTGTGAATGCATCTTCAAGCTTTCTCCGTCATCCATGGTGTGAGAGTGTGAGCAAAGATTGAAGTAAAAAATAATCCAGTTTACGACTGGCGTTCACTTTGATTTGCAATCCAATTTAATTGATCGTACATTCATTGTGTGTGCGTGAGTGTGAGCATGAGCATGTGCGTCTGTGTTACTGTTAGTGTCGGTGGTAGTGTTTAGTGTGATAGTGCGATAACAAAGTCTCCGATCTGGATTTGAAACTTTTATCGTAAATCCATCTGCAAATGCGAAGGAAAACGAAGAAGAAGAAGAAAATCCATAAAAGCTCCTTCACTGTCTGCATATTACATTGCACCCCATTGCATACTGAGAGCACATAAAAATGTTTAAAAGTACCAACATATTTTTTGTTCGCTTGTTGTATATTCATAGATAGAAAGAGCGAGAGAGAGAGAAAAGCCAGAGACTAGGTTAGTGTGTGGACAATGTCGTTTTACTGCAGTCAGCTCCCTTGTGGAGCAATGCAAGTCATGGCAAGCGATAAGAAGGCAACCGTGCAGAAGGAAATGTGAATGCAGTGTTTGAATTTATCAAGACCCGATTGCATTCGCCGATACGAAGAGCGAGAGAGAGAGAGAGAGAGAGTGAGAGAGAGGAAGGGGTGGGGCAGGCAACCACCGAGTACGAAGTAATGAAGTACTTCATTCATCACATGTTGTGAAACATAAGTGAACTCAATGAAATTGTTTAAATTTACACAATTCACTCATGCTTCTGATGTGCCGTGTAGAAAACACACAATTGTGGATGAATGCGTGCATGCGTGCGTATGTGTGTGAGGCCGATCAATCGCTTGATAGACTTGATAAATGCGAACGAACTGTGGAAAAACCTTGATATCAAATGACTTGCAATTTTTTTTTCTGTTGCCGCAACACAACACAATGTGATAATGTGCACATTTATTGAAAATGTTAATACAATCGCAACCACCAACCGAGCACAGCACATTCTACTGCAGATTGTCTCAAACATGATGATGGATTCAAATAGCACAAGCTTTTAACAAAATTGAACTAGTAAGCTGAAACCATACTTATTATTTTAAAAAAAATTCTCTATCGCTCGTCCTGGTCGAGGCAGGTTGAGGCAGAGGGGAGTGGAAACGAACCCATCATGTAATGGAACAAACTGCATTAACAGAATCATTAACAGTGCACTCTCTGAGAATGTGTCTGCGTGTGATGCGGACGCTGTGTGTGCAATTTTCATGCAACACAACATCGCATCACGATGGTTGTTTGTGAAGTGCAATTGATTTCGATACAATTAAATTGAGCGAAGTTAATAGCAACCGTTGCTAATGTCCCCAAGCTTTCATGTGCAGGTAAATGGCATGGAAAACGAATATGCTGCATAAACGCTATTAAAGTTAAAAGCTCTGCATTCTGCAACGCATGCAACGACGACAAATTCGTTTTTTTTGTGGCTGTGACGTTCGTTCATTTCCTGCAGTTTTCTTTTCTTCCTGCATTCACAATCTTTGCAAATAAGTTTCTTTTTCTCTTCAGAAACAAAACACGGTTTCCATTATAATATTCGATCATATTTTGCACTTCATGCAGAACGGAATTTAATGTTGTAATTAAATTCAAACACAAATTCAGCTTGATTCCATTTATTTTCATTGGCTACCGAATTAGCTCCAATAAATTGCTTAAGCCAAAGCAAAGTGAGAGAACGAAAGAGAGAAAGAGCGACACAACGAGAAGAAAAATCACAAAAATTCAAGTTTCCAAACGCAAACAGCATTCTGCAAAACGTAAGCACCAAGATGCTTCGAATGGAAATGAAATTTATTTTTCATTACCATTTTGTTTCACGTCGTTTCGTCTCTCTACCCCAAAAAAAAGAACTTTCTTCTTCCTGATTTTTACGAAAGAGGATATTGTATGTATGTATGTGTGTTTGTGCGCGCGTGAATATAGTTACAGTTAGCATTCGCATTTTCCGAAATGCTCCGGATTAAATTCCAACGGATTTCAATGTTCAAGCAGTCAAATAAGACGCGTGCTCGCTTCATTGCGCTTCGTTGCATAAGAAAAAAGCAAGAAACGAAAATAGTTATTTTGCTTGTGTGCAATAAAACATATACAAATCGGGGAGCCATAAAGTGGCGAATTTCCTATATTTAATGCATTTCACAATCGCTCGGTACGTTTCTTATGCGAGCCATTTTCGTTCGCTTCATGCGATGCATGCGCTGAAGACGATGAGTGTGAAAATGTAACACAATTCACATCTTTGTAAATAAAATACATATTTTATCTGCTCGTTGTTTTTTACTTGCATCCGCGTGATGTTTGTTTTATGTGGGTATTTTTCTTTTTCTCACTCGGACTCGTTTCGAATGGAAAAAAATGCCCGAATCCAAATAGGAAAACATCACTGAGTTGTGACTTTTTTTTCCTTGTATTACACAAGCAAATTACAACGCACCAACAACAGTGGTACAGTGTAGTCGCCACCCGGTCAGACGGAATCGTAAAACAAATTTAATCTGTTGAATAAAACAAAATGCTCCGAAAAAAAGACAGCCCAAGAAGAATGAAACAGGCAAACAACGTTGAAAGCGGCATGAATGGCGACTGTTGTAGAATCGCACAGCAGGCGAATACGAATGAATGAATCTTCTCTTTTTTTTGTCGTTCACTCAAATGTCACACGCACCATCAAATTTCTTCCATTGAATCAGGCAAATACAATTATCCTATTTGGTTTATTTTTCTCGTCTTCTATCCACAGTCCTTTTGGGATATGACAGTCGAGTTTAGCTGGAGAAAGAAAACATTCTTTTCAGAAAAATCTGCTATAATAACCTAATTTGCGATGTTGAACGAGTTGACTTGGAAATTTCCGCTTTTGACAGAACGTTTTCTCTTTCGTGTGCCCATTTTTCATTTTTTTTTCTCTCCTTTCATTTAATGCGCTCAAGTGTTTGGTTGGGTGGCGCTCGCGTGTACACTTGCAATACATATGTATTCAAATCGATGTTATACACACACCGAGCAGAACGACTGGAAAAAAGAGCACTGGAGAATTTGTATGATTCAAAACTCAATTCCAATAGCAATGGATTATAACAAACGACTTGGAATTTCGCAATGTTTTGCATTTATCTGCCGCTTGTGAATGTTCTTTTTCCACAAATCATTTACTTTTCGGAAATGAAAAGTGAAATGAATGATTTGGTTTATGGACAATGTCGTTTGCTTTAGCCGGAGGAGAGAAATCGTATTGAAGACGACGTCGTCGTCGTCACAAAAATTAAAAGCTTTTGAAATACATCTATGCTACATACTTTAGATTTATTGCTTTTGCTGTTCGTTTTTCCTTTTTTTCCTCGTGTGTGTGCGCAAAGGAATTTACAATTATGCGCCATTACATCAAAAGAAATATTACGAATGGATCAAGGGAAACATTGTTGATTTTTATCTAGAGAAAGACAGAGACAAAAGTGGTTGCCACTTCTTTGCATCACTGTGCGGGCGGAAAATGAACGATTTAATGATAAATAGAACATTTTATTTGAAATTCCACCATCAATTAATGTCGCAAATGTGCGCCATTTTCTGCTTGCTATTTTTTTGCTGCTGCTGCTGCTGCTGCACGTCTGTTCGTCGAAAAATAATTGGTTTTTCCGTCAAACACTCGGCACACTAAATTCCACTTCAACCCGAGACGAGAGTGAGTGTGTACTAGCCGGGCACACACAGAGAAGGAGTGAAGCGCGTTTTGCATACAATAAATCTTTTTCCGGTGTTAAGTTTTTACTTTCGACCACGGTCGTACCTGATGTATGTGTGTGTGCACAGGGTTTTAATCGTTTGCATTTGGATTCGTGCGCTTTGTTTGTGTTTGCCTGCGATTTTCCCACATAATTTGCAAATTGGACAAACAAAAACGTTTTTTGCTTGCTCGCTCACTCACTCTCTCGATGGCAGTACAAAACACGACGATCCTTGTTCGCCCAATCGCGCGCGCAAACACATACATACGGCAAAATACAGCAACCGTACGGCAGCAGGAAAACTATTCTTCACAAAACGCGTGTGGATTGTAAAAGCTCGCTTCGGAATGTGCACATAAAGAAAATTAATTTGTTGGAACTATTTGATTTATTTATATGGAAATTTTGTGGTCTATTGTGTTAGTTCAAGCGGTTTTAAGGGGGTGCAATGACACAAAACCCATCTGCTCGTATGTTAAGTATAACATAAAAATGCAACACACACATTTCGCGTCTCTTGTGAATTTTCACGAGATTTTTCTCTTTGCTTCTTCCATGGCACACGATTCGGTTCGTTCGATGGCTTTGGGTCTAGTCAAGTGATTGCACACATTAAACTTAACCGGAAAGCGAAGAGAGAATGAGAGAGAAAAAAAGTAATGGTGAGCGCTCGTTGAAGAAATTATGTGGAAATTCCAGCATTACAATAGCTATTATTGGAAATGCACTGAATAGAGAAATTCCGTATGGTTTATTGCATTCGTTTATTATGCAATGTTCGAGTTCCAGTTTTGCCATTGTAGTAGAGTGTATGTGTGTATGTGAAATAAGTGCTCCAGACGATAAATATGTAAATTGTGACGTATAGATTGAATGTGGTGGCTCCACTTCGAACACAAGTTTTTATGTATACTATTAAAAATGAACAAGCAGCCACACAGATCCATCGAAATAATTTAGCTCGCACAATAAAGAAAAGGCAAAGCACAGGGCTGGCAATGAGGCTCATGCAAAATGCATTTTAATAAAGTTCATTGGTTTCGTCGCTTTTCGCTGTTATCTTTGAGGCTCTGAGGTGCTCGCTGTCAAACGACGCGATCGTTTTACCATTCTCGCCAAATTGAAACACATAAGAAACCCGAACGAGGAAAATTGCGGACATATAGACGCGACCGTGTGTGTTCTACGCTTTGACTGAGTTGCAAAAACCAAAGTCGATGCCATGCCACGTTCATTATTAAATGACGATATTAACACACAACATGCGCGCTTCTGCAAACAAATGCATTTGCACAAATGGCGACGGCGGCAGCAGTGGCTTCCTCAATAGCGGCACTTAAAGCTGTGCGCGGCCACATCGTTCGTGAATGAAATGAAATCAGCCAATCAGTTTATTGCCATTAAATGCATAATTTTACATCTTGAAGCCGAAAGGTGATGGCAGGTAATTTCGATGCATGAATCCAATGAACACATAGACGCACACAAACACAAACATATACAGAACCAAAAGCAGGTAAGGATCAAATATGGTGTGGAAATCGATGGCATGGTCGTAAACGAACACCCCACCACATTAGTGGTTGTGTTGCTTTTTCTGCAATTTCGTAATTGGTGTTTATGTTGGCATCGATGGGTTTTTATGGCATATTTTAAGGGGGTTTTACATCGCAATAATGTCCAGCATTTAATGTTTGTTCACCATTTCCACCGAATGGATTATGTTTTTTTTTATTTGTTTGCTTGTTTTGTTTTTCTCTTGTAGTCGTTGTTGTTGGTGCTGGTGGTTCTGATTAAACTCCATCGACTTGCATTATGTAATTTGTCAGTGTAAATAAATGAATGTGGTTTGAATTGTGCGGTAAAAGTGTTGCAGTGTAAGTGGTGAACCGCGATTTTGTTTGCTCAGAACAATTAATTTATTGTGCCAGTGACGATCGATACTTTTACCGCAAACAGCGAAGCAAAATAATTTCTTGTGAAAAGTTCTTGACATATGTAATTGCATACGTATATTGGTCGTAATCAACACTCGTAATTGATTTAATCATGAAGTTTATCAAATAAATGCTCTACTCTACTCTACTACTTTTGGTGACCTACTTTAAAATGAAAATTTCGACCTCGAACACACACCATCATCCAATTTAATGCACTCTATTTATTAGACTATATTTGCGAAAATAAAATGATTTCCGAGTATAGATAAATGTATATTAAATGGTATATATGGGGAAATGAGTATTAAAAGAAAATCAACACCATTTCTCTTCAATTATATCGTTCTTTAGAAAATTACCCGATTTTCAAATACATACACACACATCATATGCATACGGTCGTTGATATCGGTGAACCTTTTAGCAAATTTGCTGCGGTTCATAATGGAATGTTTGCTTTGTTCTTGCAACGGCTTTAAAAACCATCTAAATTTGCACGTGGTTTGAATTTTATCAGCGCGTGAGTCACGGCGCAACGTGGCGCATATTTCTCGGCTCACAATCAATCTGCATCTACACCATATTTTGATATATGATATTTTCAATTCAATGTGCTCGGCTTTTCATTAAAAAAAAAAACGACGAAAAATAAACCAGACGAATTGGCGTTGAAGCATTTTCAATGTTACTTTTTAATATTCCAACATGGTAGGGCTTTTTCTTTTTTTTGTGGCAGAAGCACGCGCGCATACTTTTTTCTTTTTGCCCTTTCTTCGTATATATATTACATTTATATGGTTAGCCACGGGCACATAGTGTGTATCTATGCCATGCTACGACGTAACATAAGCAACAACCCAATAGAAGAGAAAACACAACTTTTCAGCTCGGAAAAATGAATAAAAAGAAGTTATGTAATCGGCGATGGGAAAAACACTCTTTCGTTCATATAAATTCATATACTGTGTGACATGGGAGGCAGCAGCGGTGGCGGCGGCCACGGCGAGATTGTTTTTTCTCATCGTTACTCGGTTTGGCGGTGGATGTAAGTGTGTATTTTCTGCGCGTGAATCACCGAGAATTCCTTTTGATGTGGTAAATGTGGCCTTTTAAAATAATAAACAAAAAAAAAAACGAAACAAAATGAAGTTTCGGTATTTGTATTTTTTTCCTTCAATTTTATAGTCTTCTCTCTCAGTGTGTGCATGGCGCGAGAGTTGATCCATGCGCCCGCGATCTTTAGTGATGTTGTTACATCAAATAATAAACAAGTTGAAGAGCATGGCTTTTGGATAAACATAACCTTATGTGAAATTCTCGGCTCGAATCTTTTCATCTTTCTTTCATTCCTTTCTCTCGACTCCTTGCGACTTGTTTGCTTTGGTTGAATCTCTCGCATTTTCGTCTTTCAATTTTTTCTTTCGCTTTCCTTTAGTCATATTACGCGCGCGTTTACCATCTTATCTTATCTGACCCGAAAATGGGGATCAATGTGATTTTTTCTTTTTCTCTTGTTTCCATCGTGAAAGTGCTCTCTTGAATAAACATGACTCTTGGCTGAAATTATATGGTTCCCCAGTTGTGTGTAGTGTGTGTAGTGTGTGTGTGTTCGATGGTTGCCGTCTTCCGTCCAACGATATTGTGCATTATCAACATCGCTCTCTGCCACAAGAAAGTCTTTCGCTTATTCACTCAATTATAGAGTAGTTTCAAACTACAACTTTGCACGAGCAGGCGAGCACACAGACATACTGTCCGATGGACATATACAAAGCAAAAAGTAACATAATTAAAGTGCT
>NW_022595244.1:8430761-8490256 GCF_009176505.1 Sitodiplosis mosellana
CAGACATTATTTGTGTTTTACTGACAACTCATATTAATGGTCAAACACATACTCACATCAATTTAGTTCAAAAGGAAAAATTGAGCAAATAGAAAATCAAATTTAGCTAAACTTTGGTTCAGTCGAAACCAGAACGTGCAAATAAGCCCATGAGAATGAGCTCACTTATTAAGATCTCACTGGCTCAGCAGTGACAACAGCCGTTCATTCGTCCGTACAGGGTTCATTGAATGAAGAGATACATGGCAAAAGTTTAAGCAACTACACACTATGTGTTCGTCTGTAGATGTTATCTCGAGTCTCAAAATTCTATTCGTTGTGTTTATTTCCTTTTCCTGGTTGCCTCAATCGAAAACCGATTTACATAATGTGTGGCTCTCTTTGCCACACACACACAAAGTCGAGAATAAACCGGAGCTTAGCCCAAAATTGCCCGCTCTTTTACAACATGCGGCCATATCTTGCGTTGACCACTTCTCGAGCACCACTTTTGCATATAAATTAACGTTTTGTTTTGTCACGTATCTTCTTCCCCACTCTGGTATTGCATTTATGAATACACGCTGTTTATGAATAATTTGTCGTTCGTTATGCTCAACAAATTTTAGACGGATTTCATTTTGACCGGAGAAAATGTATTCAGGCAAAGCGATTTCCTTCAGCTCTCCACTATGTATGTGTTTACAAACGCTTGACGCCATATGATTGGACCTTTCCGAGAGAGAAATGGCTCATTATGAATTTTTGATGATGATGATGACGTTCGACCAAGCAACAAACACGAGTGTGAAAATTTGCCCACTAATCAATGTTGAACTCCGTGCTAAAGGTCATTTGCAAACTTCTCACTCCATTGCAAAGTGTTGCTTCCAGCATCACAAAATCAAATTAATTTTTTTTTGAAGCAGCAAAAGAAGTTCAATTACATTTGATTTCGATTCTTTGCTCATTTTTCCCCTATTTCGATTAGTTTTTATGTATTCATTGCATTTTCACATATTTTTTTTTCTCATCGATACTCAAAGAGCCATTCAAATAGAATTTTTAGTTTTCTTTCGATATGCACAAAAAAGAGCGCATATGTGTTTATTATTCAGAAGTCATTCGCTATCGAAAATTGCTCTCTTTTTCTCTCTTTTTCTCTCTCTCTTTCCATCCATTGGCGTTCTTGATTGCTTTTTTTGTGTGGCTGCTTGTATTTCAACCGTTTTTCGCATTCAAAACGAGACCGAACAACGAACGAATCAATTGCATAAAATATTGTCCTGGAAGCAGTATAAAAGGCGACATTGACCAAGCATTGAAATGTTGCGGCCAAAATCATTGCAATTCACTACGTTCAAATATTCGCCACTAGTGACGTGCCTTGGCTGCTGAAGATACACCAAAAGAAAATGATGGGTAAAGCAAGAGAGGAAAAAAATAGTGTATAGCGGCACCCACACAAACAATGAAGTGCAATAATAATAACAATAAAACAGAGAATATACACAATCAGCATTGGATCGAAATGCTACACTTGCCGTTATTCCGGTCGGCAAACAGTGTTGCATTGTATGCAGTCGGCATACACAAATTCTGTTCGGTTTGTTAATTAAAATGGCTGAGTATGTGTGTGTTGTTTGGATTTTTCTCTCTTTATCTCGCACTCTGTTCCCATCTGTTTGCTGAGATTGTGCAATCAAATCAGAGCCGAAGTGCAGAATGCCTTTACAAATAATCAAACATTTCGAAGCACTTTATTTCTGGCTCTGTAATTATGATCTCCAAATCGAGATGTTCATTTCACTCCCAGTTTTTATGAAGACAGGAAAAAAATCGGGAATCGTATACATATTCAGGCATACAGTTATTGGTCTTTCCCATGTTGCATTCGAAAAATATTCTTAACACATACCAGTCGCCGAGTACACTTTTGGCATTTTTCATTTGCACTGTTTGCAATTGCTTCAACGTTTGGTATGTGCGGGTACATTTTCGTGAGTGCGCGTGGCCATTCAACATCATTTTCATTAGTTTTGGGCAAAGGAAAATTGAACGGAGCAATATCTCAGTGAGTGATATTTTTTTGAATGCGATGCGAATGGAATTTCCGCACAGTTTAGTGTGATTGCATGTCGGCGCGGATTCGCAATTACTTAAATTTTATGAATAGAAGCGTGTACTTGTACTACTAAGCACCGCCACATATCTGCCAGCAAAATGCAGACCGAAAAACGCAAACATTTCGGCACGCATTTCCAATAATCGTGCCAAGAATAAATTAAAATACGAAAAGGAAAGATGATACAAATGGGTTTGCTCATTTAAAATTAAGAAAAATGCTTTCGAACTGAATATGAGCGCGCGCTCTATCCGCATTAGTTTACTAACATTTTCCTTATCGCCAACCGACCGACCGACCGACCAACCGACTCGGTATTTTCTGGTCAAGATCATAAATTTTGTCTAAAGATTATATTCGAAATTGCTTGAAACTCGGTGCTGATTACAATTGCCGGATGCTGATGAATTCCACAATTAGAGTAGAATGAATCAAAGGCGTCAGTGGGCTCACATATACATACATTTCGGTATTTTCGATATTTCGCTACAAACCAAATGAGAAGAATCAACAGCGTTTATTTTCTTCGTTCGAGACAAAATAAATCATCGCTTTTAATAAAGGCGAACAAGAAATACGTTTTGCTGGCAGCTCAAATTGAATGTGAACAAATTTTGCTTGGCTGGCTGGCAGGCTCAAGCAATAACGATAATGGTCCTTCGCGAATATTTATGAGCGGTGACACAATTAAATGACTTTTAATTATTCGTTTGATTTACGATGGCATCAATTAATTTACGTGCGTACACTTGACGCATATTATAAATTTGTGACTAATTGTGTGTTGTTGTTCATTCGATTGCACTTACTGACAACGACTATTTGTCGTTGCATTCGATTCAACGAACACGGCACATTCAATATATACTCAAAATTGCCCCAATTAAATCTATGCAAACTTTCTATCTCTCGTATGCTGATAACAAAGTTGCAATTTTCCTTTAGTGAACGGCCTCATAAGGTGAAAAATCTGTCTTCATACATTCAACTCATATCCACTGCAAATGATAATCAAATTAATAAAATGGAAGACTGAACAAAATCTTGTGACACTTTTCAAACCGAAATGATGTGACAAATGAGCGTGCACAAGTATTTTTAAAATATATAATGAACACAAACAAAAACCCATGCAGAGAAAAAAAAACACAAAACAACGAGCACGAAAGCGCGCGTGAATGAACGGTACATTATTCCATGTCATAAAGACGTATTTATTAAGTGTTTTGTCGTTTTGTTTTTCACATCACAGAAACAAGTGAATGAAGAAAGTGTCATAAATAATGAAGAGGCGAAAAGCGAGAACAGACCAACACATTGAATGGAAAATGCGAGAAAATGACACCGCGACACCGTGTAGTGAGAAAATGGTTTACAGGAAAATCGCGTCGCGCAAAATATGAGTGAACGCGAGAAATGGGCAAAACAGAAAATCATCTTAGCTTGAAATGTGTACGCATATAGCAACAGCATTAGATGCACAATGGATCGTGTGTATGTGTAATGAATACGTGACCTAGGGGGTAGGAACACAAGCGCTTGAGACGAATTCGTACGAATATTCGTGAATTCTTGTGATTGTGTATACGAGACATTCGCAGCGCAGTGAGTGTACAACAACAATAACAAAGCCACGAACGCATGAATATATGCGAATACATACGAATGACACAACTTGTTCCTAGCCCATAGTACGTGACACAATGACAAAAAAACTAACGAAAATGAACGGGCGCGCGCAAAGTTAAAAGTTATAAAATTTATTAGGTGATAAATCTAAGTGATGTAAAATCTTGGCGACAATATGCACACAATGAAAAATCAGCAAACCGAGTCGTTCAAAATGCAAGACATGGCGATAAACACACTGGACCGAGCTGACGAACAAGTGTTCGACTCAGTGAAGCTGAAAAATGTGAATCAGTGTACGCTAACAAGTGCTTGGAAGGAAAAAGGGAGAGAGAGAGTGAAATGGCGACAACACAACATTTTCTTATAGCATTCGCACATCAACCTCCCTATCAACTTGCCTGAGTGTGAATCCAATTGACGTTTATTATATGCAGAGAAAAAATAGCGAAAAAGAAAAATAGGAGAATGCATTACGTAATATATATTTTTTGTAGATACTAAATATGAAAGCGTGATCTGTGCTCGTTACTTTGAAAGGTTAGTATTTTAATTGAAATTCTGTCTTCATTACGGCGCAGATGAAAAAAAAAGAAGTGTATGGAATGCAAATTAAAAAATCGAGCCGCAGGGAAAAGAGGAAGAGCGTGCAACATAGCGAGAGAGAATAAAATGGGTGTATTCATTTGCTTGAATGGATGATCTGGTGCATCATCTTAAGCCTGCAATATATTCATGGCAGCATCAAAGAGCGCTGATCTGTATAATTAGCACAGCTGAAAAATAATTACAATTTGAAATTTAAATAATTTTATTCGCGTTTGACTGCACATTTGGATACAGAAAAAAAGCGAGAGAGAAAAAGAAATAAAGCAGAAAAATCCATGAGGCAAATGAGCGACGCATCAAAAACCGCAATAAGTTGTGCTGATCTATGCTAATTGGCACAGCAAACGCATTGTTCTATACCGAATATGTAAGGGTTCTGTTATGTGTATGCTAGGGGAATATCACGCTCCTGAATCTTGTGAAATATTTGAGATATTTGAAATAAACATCAATTGTATGACATATTTTCGAATATTTCGAATAAATAAATCAGATTTTTGTGGATTTTGGAGATATTTGAGATGTTTTGCATTAAATCCGAAAAAATACATTTAAATATCATTCATAATCACAAAAATCCACAATTGTCCGCCGTATTCACAAATATCCACCATATTTCATCCGACAGATTCTTAGAGATAAATTGAATTTTCTTGAAATATTTGGAATAATTTAAGCGTGATATTCCCCTAGTGTGTATATGTGATCGACTACTTTTTACAACATTGTGCTCTCTTTGATTTTTCAAAGTTTTAAATATTAATTTTTGCCATTTATTTACGGTGCAAGGAATGTAAACAACTATTTTAATTAGGTGCATTTATTCGGTTAAGTGGATTTTTTGGCAAAGCGTATCGCATGAACCGATCTCATGGATGATGGTGACATGACCGAGAGAGAGAGAGAGAGAGAAAACAAGTGTAAACATTGCAACCTTTTGCAAACACGGTGTACCTAAGACCTTGTGATTTGCGCTGCAGTTGGCTGGTTCGGTCTGAATAGGAAATGTCGCTGTCATGCTGTTCGCATTTTCAGCATTTCTCGTCGTTTGTCGCGGTTTTTTCTGCGACAAAAATTATTTATTCATATTTGGGTCAGCACACACACAACCATACACACAAGTCGGAAGAGTAAAAATTGCGCCTTTTCACGGTGCGAAAGCGCAAGAAAGAATTCAAGCATTGTATACATACATATACATAACAAAATTTGTAATTATGTTTGAATGCTTATAAAATAGAAATTATATTGCATGATCGCAGTGCACGCACACCCAGCCACGGTTCTCTTTTTCTCTGTCGTTGGTAAATGCTTTGGCTAGTGATTATTTCCAGTAATCAACATGGGGCCCCACAATCGTACGGCCATCAAGTTGAAATGTCTGAGAGAGCGAGACCGAAATTCTTATTCACTATAAAGCGTACTGTCTCGCACTCCGACTCGGGCGACATACATTTTTTACGATGCGTATGCAAATACATGTTTACCATTAACAATTAATAATTCTTCAAATGGCTTATGCTTTATGTCGTCTGCTTCGCTGTTACAGTTTCGAATTCTGATTTCGTTTAATTTTATTGCATTTTCATTCCTCTGTTTTTTTTTGTTCTTTCTGCGCCGTTGTGGTCGAGGGAACACATCACAACTTTTTATTAAAAAATTTTATATGTTTTTTTTTGCGTTCTCTTTCTCGTTTCGGTGTGAACAAATACAAACATGGAAATGGCAATTGTCGTATGTTTGCTCAACGCTTTTTTTGTGTGTACGATTTTCGGGTGGCGATTTCGAGTTTCAAAAGAGCGAGAATTAAAAAAACGAATTAACAATTCTGTCAGTGAATTGTTTGCAAAGGAAACATCACACAATGTTTGAGCATAGAAAGTCCGAATGTATTTGTTTGAATATCAAAATGTTGGTTTCAAAGCATTTCTAGATGCTTGTTGACCGATTCTCAGGGCGAAGCTGCTGTGCAGAGTAAAAAGTAGTACGGAAAAAAGGCGCATGGCGTTTTTCAGGAATGAATGGAATGAGCTTCGCTGAAACCTTTTACGTGTCGTGCAACCGGATTTTTATTAGGACCATTTTAATTATAATTTTTCATCCTCGAGTTGTCCGCGTTTTTGGTGTCGTCGCAATGCGCGCCACATTATTCACCATACTTATATGAGTCTACATAGAGAAACGAGTAAAATGTCTGTTCATTAGCATGTTAGAGTGTGATGCGTTTGAATTTCAATTAATTAACATTCACTCGAATGGCTCGAGAATGAAGTCAGAGAGAAAGAGAGTGAATGAGTGAGTGGAACCATCGTTTTTGTGACGCTAATTACAACATTTTTCCCCATTGTAATTTGATTTATTGCCAGTTTACAAATCGTTGACGTTGTACGTTGATTGCCCGGGCCATAAAATAGTTTGTGAATCAGGGCAATTATTGCCATTTTTGTGGAGCAGGGAAAATTTAAATTTCGAACATTTCAAAATGTGCGCCCAAAATGCAAATTAGTTCACAAACCGACGAAGTCAGAAGCAGAACACGGCCACAACATTTTAAATGTTAACACTTATTTTTGCTCACGAAGAGATACTAAATCATTTGTACTCTGTTCAGCCAGGTTTCTGTAGCTTATCTCGTTCACTTTTATTGCTTATAAATAAGTCAAAATGATGAATGACTGAAGCTGAATGAATGTGCACAAAAAGAACACCAAGAATAATTCCGACTTTATGGAGCACACTAATTATTTGAGATGCAATAAATCAGAATTGTACTGAGACAAACGACACCAATTTTCCAGCTCGGGCCTCCTGAGCGAACGGAGCGTATAATAAATAGAGAGGATCTCTCAGGAAGTCTCCGGTTTGTAAAAGATGGAAAAAAGGGGAGAAAATAGATAAATATTCTCACATAAATTCGGAATATGAACGGATGGAGAGAAGAAGACGAACGGGAAGAAAAATCTCGTTAAAAAGATAGACGTTGATAACTGGTTCGAGACGAGCGAATAACTTTTTGAACTGCATTTGGAACGTGTATTCGCAAATTTTTCATAACATTTCCTCCGTTTGTTTCTCGTGAATTCAATCGAATTTCATTCTCGACGAGAGTAAACGGGAGAGAGAGAATAAAAAGAAGCAGCGAAAAAAGTCTTCTCTTTTATCAACGACAGCACGCATGACAAACTATCCAATCCGTTTCACAAAACTTAAATCGAATTTGTTGAGCCATAACTAGTTACGAAACTCACCGTTTCTCTCTCGCTGGTGAAGAGCGAATAAAAAGAGTTTTTCTCTGTTATCGTCGCAAACAAAGAGCGTGAGTGAGCTCATTTGAAGACAAAAGAGCGAGCATTGCTCGCCGAGCAAGTTGCGAGCGCAATCGGAGGTAATAGAATGAAAGGATGGGAATAAAAAGATCGATCAACGATTTATAGGTGAGCGCATCAAGTCTTCCTGCCGAGTGCCATTGTCGATTGCATATAACCGTCATTGCGAAGCGCTGCAACGAACGGTAAACGTGGAATATGAAATGTGATTCGGTAAATGTTTCCTCTGTGAGTCAGTTTTTCGGTGGTTGCGAAGCTCATTGCCAAAGAGAATTGAATGTGGCATATTTTGATCCAGACACACACACACACATCCGACATGGGCCACATGGGATGTGATAAAACCAACTTTTAAATATAATTCGCTTTTTTTCACTTGCAAACGTAATGTGATTTACTTGCACTGAGGAAAACGGCTGGTTGTTCGGAAACCGTTCGCACTATAGACACTGACAAATCGAACGGAGTCCGTCTGAACTCGGTGAAAACCATTGATATTGAAATCGGTGTCGTTTCGAAGACAAACAACAAAATCGATTGGCATTGTCGAAGAATCTAGTGAAGTTTATTTGAGATCGTACATTGTTTTTGCCATGATTTTGAACACGTGAGTATTGTTTCCGTTGAAACTTTCTACACTTTTCAATTTGATTACAACAAAGGCATCGCTTGAATTGAATTGAATCGAACGCTATTCGAGTGGACTGGTGCTGAATTACGTGCTGTTAATTTCATCGACTTCTCTTCTCTCTCTTTCAAACCAGCATAAAAAAAATGATGATTTGTTCTTGTTCAAGCATTTTCCGCACATGTAACCGCAAATAAATCGAATCACCTGGTTGAAGAAGGAAGAAAAAAAAAATCTGAAAAATCATGATTCTTTTGAATTTTAGCTGCCTTTAATTGATCATCGTGCACATCGAAATCACGCTGCCAATTGAATGGAAACAACTTTATGAGGAATGGTTAAGAAGAAACTCTAATTCCTAATTGTATCGAATAGAGGGGAATATCACAGGTAATGCGATATAGAGAACCGTCGAAGTCCACCTGTCTCAGCACTAATTTCTCAATTCCATGCGCACAAACGACGATCAATTCGATTTAAGAGCATTCCTCTTACAAAATCGCTATGATTTTCCGTCAGTTTTAATTAATCTCGTCACGTAGCAACGTTTTGAACTTTTCCACAATGGGAAACAGATCGACGCTCACGAAGAAAAGAACTTTGTTAGAATTCAGAACTAGAGAGTGAAAAAAACGACTCTAATTTCATATGAACCGTATCGAATCGGGTGTGCTTATACGAGATCGCTTATTTTGATTTGGAACAAGATCTTATTTTAATTACCGTCACATTTTGATTATGTGAAGCATTTTTATCTCGGCCTTTTTTCTCTCCATCTCTTTCTCTTTCCTTCTTTCGCTCTCTGTCTGAGAGAGACAGATTCCCGGTTCTTTTGATATCAAACACACAACCACAACAACGTAATTGATGTAATTGAATCACGTACACAAAGATTTAAGGCGGGAGTTGTGTGTTTTTAGTCTTGCCACGAAAAAAGAACTACTACTTAAGGAATGAGGCAAAAAACGCGGAAAAAATGGTTTTGCTTCGGAATAAAGTTATAAATCCATTTAACAGAAGCTTCCATTTGGGGCATTATGCTTACACATTGTATTAATTCTCAACGCGTCTGCCATTTGCCGTTTTTGTGGGAGCACAACAATAGTGTACAACCTCAAAATAATAGTGTGCAAATTACAAATTCATAATGTTCTTCTTTGGCAAAATAGAGAATAAAACTGAGTGTGGCTTTTTCAAAATGAAAACGCTGCTAAAAACCGAATCGGTCTGCGGTTGCATTTTGTAGTGCTTTGTTTGCGAATTAAAACCTTATTGCGAGCGAATGAAAGTTTATGCATCGAATGTGAAAGACAAGTTACGCGCATATGTATGTGCTAGTTGCATTAACTAGATATCAAACACACACTTTAATGTTTCTCTCTCTCTCTTTCTCTCTCTCTCTCTCTCTCTCTCTCTCTCTCTCTCTCTCTCTCTCTCCCCGACTGAAAACAATGCACGGGAAATTAGTTGGAAAACAAACATTTGTTCGAAATGGAAAGTGTGATTAAATTTTGTGGGATTTCGTGGTTTGGTTTTTCATTGAAATTATAGAAAACAACGTTGTTCCGTGTTTCTATTGAATTGCACATCTATTCGATGTGTGTTGAGAACACAAGAGAAAATCAAATGCGAACGAAAACAACACCGCATAATGAAATTGTAGAAAACAAAGGCGAAAACGAGAACAAGACCTAAAGTGTGTGAGAAAGAGCGAGCGAGCAAGAAAAAGCATTCGAAGGCAACAATCAAAAGAGAAATCATAAAAAAACAATAACTCGGATTACACATTGGATTAAATCAAGCCATTTTGAAAATCAATCTGCGCATTAAACGCCTTGCGATTCGTTCAGCTTTGACTTTGTGCTATAACGTTCGTTACTAATCGGTCACCAGTGCAAGAAACCACGTTCTAACCCAGCCACTTATTTTCAAATTTGGTGTGTACAAGTTCCTAATGCTCTTCTTTTGTTATGTTTTAATCAACTTTGAAACTCACTGAATTGGCGTGTCAGTTTCATGTTTTTTTTGTTGTTGCTTCTTGCTTCGTTTCGTGCTTTTTTTCCGATTCACGTTGGAAAATTTCATTTTTTTTCTCTCTGTTTTGCTATCGATGTCAGTGAATCATCGCATTTGTTTTCTATTGAAATTCATATGCGGATGCTAGCAACCATGTGAGTGTGTAGTCAGCGCATTTCTTTTGTACAAAGTTTGTTCGTTCGTTGTTCATAATTAAATGTCATTTAGATTTCAGATACACACATCGCACACAAAGACTATGCTGAGTTTGTGTGTGAAAATGTAAGCGCGAGCGCATAAAAACTTGCCTCAATGCCACTCTTTCGATACGCATGAAAAATGCATGCACACGATTCTCCTGGCCAATATACAAAACCGTAGTCTCAATTATGCTGTGATGGCGACAGCGACAGCGACAGCACCGACGATAGCACATTTGAATAAAAGAACTGAATCGGAATGAGCACAAAAGATATGAGGGAAAAAAACACGCACGCATTTCGAAATGCATCAAAACAGGAATAGAGAGAGAAAGAGAGAAAGAAAGAGTGTAAAGCGAGTTGCGCTCAATAAACTAACCGGAAAATCGAATAGAAAACCACGACATATTAACGATGCACTTGGCTAAGTGTATGGAATCGATGTATGTGACAAAAAGACTGCGTGTGTGTGTGTGTTCAGCTAGATTTCTATCTGAACATTAATGTTTTCACTCGTCTCGTTCTCGATCTCCGTCATTTTCACCGACGTGTTCAGATACAAATGCCATCGGCGGCCAATGAATAGAATGGCATGGTTGTGAAATCGTTCTCAAAACGTACAACCGGAATAAATTGATCGAGCGGAGAAGAAAGCGAGATGCATCAAGAACAAGTTTCAACATTTCATTCACCGACCGACTGTGTGGACCGAATGCATTTCACCAGCTAAAAGAAAAGGCACAATGATTTGACTGGTGACACATGAGTTGCATGATTCTCTAGACATGTCAACAAACGATATGACATTTTCGGAAGAGCAAGTTTCCGAAATTGTGGCCGCCTTTTTTCTTTCTCCATTCGCTTCCATTCTATTCGAAATGAACATTGTTGCATCTGATAACACAATACAGATGCTTTCTAAATCCCATTATAAATGTGAACGTTCTCCCGTTCATTTAATTCATTCGTTTTGATGGGCTGTCTGGTGCAGCTCATAGTTCAAATTCTGACATTCCTCAAAAATAATCGCATTTCGTCAGCGACAAGAATTTTCTCTCGCTCATCGTCTCCCTCTGGACTTTGTTTCATGCGACCGGAATTGCATACGGGCGGTGTTTTTTTCTTCTTTCTCTTCTCTTCTGCATTCATTCTGGTCGGGTGAAATGGTGCGGGCTCCACATTGTGAAAGCTTCAAAAACAGCAATTGCTGCTGCATTTACCCAAATAAACCAGCAGAAAAAAACCACATTCATGTACAAGATTAAATTGCATGTTACCACTGTGTGATTCAGATATATTCTTTTCGCCAATTTAGGGTTTCTTATGGCCGATCAAATGCACTCTCGTTTATCCACTACATTTGCACTGCTTCTCGTGCACATTTGTTTTCATCGTAAACATAATACCCCTTCTAACGTATTTTCGCTCCTAACATTTTTCACAATCATTCGGTGTGTTTTTTTCTTCTTCCTTGAACCACTGCATTCGATGGCAGTAGCAAAAGTATGCGGTTTAACAACGTTTATAACAAACAAACAGACCAACAAAAAAAAATCTGTGCAACGATTTATGCAATTTGTTGAAGTTGGAGGAAATTTTTTTTTTTGCCGAAATGCTCTCTCTTCGGTTCTCTTGTTTGGATTCGCTTCTATTTTCCGTGTGGTTAACGATTCAATTGTGTCCATTCGCTTGCGGTCAATAAATATACATTATACACAGAGTCATATCGTTGGTTGGGGCTTCATTGAATTTTCAAGCGGTGAGCGCACTCTCAAGAAATACATACACAGCTCGGTTTACCGAAAATGTTCGAAACGATTTAAATGAATGTTTGCGGTTCTAATTTGCAATATTTTATCGTTTTTCCTTGTCCTTTCGTGCTCCACTGCACGCTCGTCTGATAATAATTTTTTCCCAGTTCCGGCGAGCAAATCATTCTTTTTCGGCTCTTAATCATTCAGCAGCTCATTCATGACATTGTACTCTTGTTCTTAATTCTCACATTTACCGTTTTCGATGCTTGCACTCGAAGCCAGCGAATAAATCTTTTAATACAATTATCTTTGTCGGCTGCATGGAAGATTTCAGCGTCCCTTGGTCACAATGTTTTATTCAAGCGGGAAGTAAATAGTTGATGGAACGATGGAAAGTAGCAGATCTAGTTTACCAGTCACAAATGACACAATAGAGTTAGCGTAAAAACGGATTTTCCATGAATTTTTCATGACATTGCGGCTTTTTATATGCATTCAATATTCAGTCGCATTCACATTGCTGATTCGAAATTATTTATGATGCTAAGAGCCACAATATGTTCATTTCACTGTTTGACGACGATAGTTTAAAGATTACAACTTCTTCTGACCTCATTTTCACCATTTTCTAAACGAATAGCGCTGAAAATACCCTAATTATGATAATGAAAATGCCGTAAACGAGAATTGTGTAGTGTATTATTTACTCTAGTGGAAATTGTTCATCAACAACTCAAAAGTGCACCGGTTAGCAATAAGCGTAAGCAATGAGATTGCACACAAGAGAGGGACACAAGAGCAACGAGATGACTTGAAGTGAAATGGCGTTGATGTGCTCAGTAGCTGCGTTATCAATTATTTCTCATATTAGTATACTCGGGTTTGTATAACATATGGAAAGGCGTTTTTACATCCATATTATTATAATAATAATTTAAAACGCATCCATTTACTTGCAGAAAATGCTTAATTATCGCTCTCTAAGGCTTACTTTGTTCCATCAAGTGCTTTACATTTTTCTCATATTTTCTTTTTAGTCTTAATCGTTTGTCAACAAAAGCAACCGTACATGTGTGTATTACAGTGCCATTGTGAACGTATAAACATCATTTCATAACGATTTTATGAGCAAAGAAACCATATTGAAGCCGAGCAAACAATCCGCATTCAATCCAGTTAAATTGTATACAATTTATTTCGAATGTGTTCAAGCTCCAAAGCAAAATTTATAGCAATCGATAAAATATTCATTTTTCCCGAATTGTGTGCTACAGAGAATTGTTCGTCTTATGTGTGAGTTATAAATTATGAATTTTCATATGTTCATGAATAATTGATAAAAAACGATTTCAACTGGAGCAGCGAACAAGTTATGTGTTCATGATATTCATGAATGCAGACACTCTTCAATATTCCAGCGTATGTCAAATATTTCTCACTTATTAACAATACCCGAAAGGCATCGAACAAAAAAAAATTAATCTTGTTTTTATTGATTTAGGCCTTAAATACTTTTCGACCCTTTCGGTTTGTTGAGTCGAAAAGGGTGTGTGTGTGTGTGTGTGTGTGAGAGAGAGCGCGTGTAGAAAAATGTGTGATATGAAAATGTGATCTCTTGAGTTATTTACCCAGCAACCGATATTATACCTTTATCGCAGTGATACCAGCCAAAGAGGCTTCAATTATGAAGTTTCAAAATGCTTACCTGAAACGAAAGTAAAATGAAATATAAATTAGAAATGTCTTTTGCATAAATAATGTTCTAATAATAATATAATAATATATAAGATGGAAGACGGCCCCCTCTGAAAGAAAAAAAACGAAGGTCAACATCAAATGGATTCCATACACTCCACCTCAATCCGAATGGGACACAAACTGTCATCACATCATCGCTGTGCACGCATATTGATTCGACATTATTGAATTTTCAATCCAAATTTGAATTAAAACCCATGAAATTCGTTTGAAATGTTCTACACAAAGTCAACGTACGTTTCCATCAGGTGCACGAAACGTGTCAATACGAATTACGTTTGACAAATACAGTATATGATTTCTACATAAACTTCGGTTTGAAAATACCATCCAAAAATATATATTTCCGAATGAAAAGCAAATTCAATCCAATTTGCCTGCGAATCCATTGCAATGAATATCAAGCACATCAAGGGTACCAATGCTGCGTTGTATTAACAAAAAATCGAATGACTGTCAGAATGGAAATAACAAAAAACGAACGAAAGAAAGAAAGAAAGAAAAAGTTTCACATGGAAACGGAAAAAGTTGCAAAAGTGCTTTCATTTGAAATGTGGTGCGTGATTTTGAGGCACAGCCGCTTTCGAAACGAATAATAAATTGAAGCAAAAGTGACGAGAAACAAAGTTTTTTGAATGAGAGATTCATGTGGAAAAATTCAACGACAACAACAACGAATCGAACAACAAACGACACCGTGCTGAAAACGTGGAAAACAAAACGTTATTAATATTTATTTTATAATTAAGTCGAATTTGAACTGTCACGCGACATTCACATTTGAATAGACGCCCAATTCATTGTGCTCGTTTTATTTCTCGCGTCTATCATAAACAAAGTTATGTTTCGTTTTATTCAATATAATTTAGCCTTTTGTCTGAACGAATTCCTAGACGAGTGAAAAAGAATGGATTTGAAACAACAGTCACTAACAGTTTCTTTCGTTTGATTTTCCTTTTTTCTTCGTTATGTGTAATTTGTCAACGCCGAAGAGTATATTTTTGGAAATTCAGCGCATAGTCAACGTATGGAATCCATACTATGGATTAAGGAGTTGCTTTGTGTTTTAGTTAATTGCAGCGCAACAATTTTATTGCGTCTTGTTTACGACTCAAAACTGAGTTATCAATTGGAAAATATGCAGCTAGTGTTGTGAACGTTATATAACTTGTGTATTACTTTGTTCCGATGGCAATTTCATTTTCCATTCTTTTCTCTTTATTTTCCCCCTTTCTCCCTCCCCCTCTCTCTCTCGCTCTCTCGCTTTAGTGGTTTTAAAGCAATTTGGTTGAAAAGTTGTCAGACATTGGCGCATTAAATAGGGAAACCCACATACGCACACACACATATTACATTCTGTGCATGACATTAGCAGACTAGTAGTCGAAGCGACTACTCTGGTTGGGCGCACTTCAAAAGGACTTGACTGATGGAAAGGATTTGATTTGATTGAAAACCTCAGGACAAACAAATCCCAACTTTTCTTATCAATTTGCTGGCGCAGTGAGAGGTGACGCTTTGCAATCTCGTCAACTTTGCAACTGCCTCGGAACAAATAAACAAATGCAAAACTTTTCCATCCAAACATGGTGACACAATACATCGAAAATGTCGATCCTATTTTCCATATGCCATCGACAATTCGCCATGATATTCAATTTTCCGTCACAAAAAACCGCACGCACAAACACAGACATCGCATTTTCACAGAGCGACTAACACAATTACCGCATTTGTGGAGATTCCAAAAACACACACACACATACACGCTGAGAGTTTCAAAAACTGTGGGCGCTCGCTCGTTCGACACACAACAGTTTGGCTTCCATTTCGAATGGAATAAGCTCAATGAATCTATTCGAAAACCACAAATGCGGTAACTTTGATTGTGCCATCATCAACAACGGTGGCGCATCAATAACATCAGCGCGCACTGGATAAAGATTGGCGCTCAGACAAACGATGAAAAATCGAATTGAGTTTTTAAGCGCCTTCATTCACTAGAAATGAATTAGCTGAGAGTTCGCCTACATAAAATGCATAAATTAATACGCATAATTGAATCAAATCTCAATCCACTGCCGTTCGTTGTTCGTCATCGCCTTCGTCCTTGACGCTGTTGAATTTAACTTGAGATTATGCTTACAAAATTAAATTCCATCTAATTGAATTGAGCAAACAGTACTCGACGATTTTGTTGGCGAATTTTCAATTCATTTCATCGTACATTTCATTTCGCTCAAATCTCAATTTAATGAGACATGCTAAATTGGATTTTTGTTTTTCTTTCTTCGATTTTAAATCCTTTAATCGACTAATGAAGCCGAATTAAATGAGACACCTTTTTCAATGGATCGACGCCAACCGAATGTACATTTTATGTAATTTGTTTTGAAATCGGATATTAATATTTTACCAGGCAAAAGTTAAACGTGACCAGGCGCTGAACCAAAACAAACAGCTCATTGAAGAGTTAACCGCTGACGGCTATTTTAAACCGACCCAGAATGTATCAAAAGCTTAAAACGACCGAGTCTGTCTCCATGTCATGGTTATCCGTTTTTCAACCGGAAAATTGTGCTCAATACAGAATTCATGCAATTATTATTCATTATGAATTCATTTCACATCGAAATAGACGACAAAAGACTGCCACCGAGAATAATTCAATTGGCAGGATGTTTATTGTTCTATAAGCTTACTATTATGTTTGTAATAAAATGATGCAAATTTCGTTTTTTTTTTCAGATTCCACGAAACAGGAACCGCATTTTATACTTTACTGCTGAGAGCATTTATTACTTTAGATTTTTTTTTCGTGCTGATAAAAAAAGGGGTTTCTCTCTTCCTAGAATTGAAATCCGGTGCGAGTTGCTTCGAAATAAAAACAAAGCATCATCCTCTGCATTTCAATTCCGCTCGAATGAAGATGAATAAAAATAAAATGATTCCGTTGGCCGGAACAAATGAAAAACTGCACATTTTGATTTCAAAGTCGATTGTTGTCGTGCATTGTCATAGCTGGAATGGAAGGTTTATATCTCAATTCGAAGTTAATCTAGTAATGTGCATCGGATGAGAGCTACTCCAGACAGCGGTTGGCTAAGCGCAATAAAAAAAACGGAGGAAATGCAGGCAAGGAACGCAAAACTATAATGTAGAGGCGCGAGCATTCGCTTTTTATTACATCAACTGAACGATGTTTTTTTCTGTAACTGAGACAGCGAGTAAAAGAACGGCGAAGCAGAAAAAAAATTACGGTATTGTTACAAGTCAGCGAGTTCTGTTGTGAACTTTGCCAAAGTTTATTCATATTTTTCTTCTTTTCTCTAGTTTTATGCACTGAACTCATTCTTTTCGGCGTTGAAACCGTACCACGACGAATTCAAAGTTAGCAGACGCTTTTGTATTCCTCCGAATTTCGTTCTCAATTCAAATGAAGACTGGTATTGTGTTGCTGGAACATAAATGAGCATATGTGCCCAGAGAAACAAAAAAGCAATAACGTTCGTTCGTTGGCGTTACAAAGAGGAAATTAAGCAGAAGTGCACGAAATTAGGTTCAGAATCACTTACACACAACGCAATTCACATGGAAAAATGGCAAAAGTCATAAATTTGTGCGTCCGAACGGCGAATATCCGGTACATTTAATGCGCATAATAATGCGCTCGAAGGTGTATGTGCTGGCCGTTTTGTAAATATAACACCCAGCGGTGCCATTTTTTGTAAATTTTGCCATACTTCTCGATGTTGTTGTCGATTCTTTTTTTCGTTCTTTCTCTTCGTCTACCGTTCATTCTTCGGCCATTTTCATTTTATCGATTTTTCAACTTTGCCTCTCTTCCGAGGCTCAACAGCCTCCCGCAATCAATTCAACAATGGTGCATAAATAATACATGGATAAAGAGAAGAGATGTAATCATTTTTCTCGGAAGAAACGAACATTTAATATTGCTTGCTCATAGAAACCGCAACAGCCACCTAGGTGATGGTCGGGATGAAGGTAACGCACTTGAGTGAGAGGACGAGAGCAACTTCCATTGAATGGAGGACAAAGCCGAAGAGAATTCGCAACGCTCTTTTGAATGCGACAGAAAAAAAAACACGTTGAATGCGGCAAAAAAAAAATTCGATTCTCCCGATCCAGTATCTATTCATAGAAAAGTTTGTTTTTTGTGCGTATTTCTTGAGTCATTACACGTACGCTCATTCGTTGTAAACGGATTCAAAACGCGCGAACAGCACACACACACTCGTGTAAATCCAGCAAAAGGAACTTTCCTGTCGTTTGATATACGAAAAAAAGAGACGTAAAATTGATTAGAAATCGCATTGATGTACCGAATTGTGTTCTAGGTTTGCACCTGCGTGTGTGTGTGAGAGCGCGCGATTGAATGGGGTTTATTTTTTTAAAACTCAGAAGCGGATTTTGACAGATCTTCGGTTGGTAATCCGTGGAAATCCGGCGACAAGGTAAATGGCACTCGGTTTTGAGCGGGAGCACGAAAGTGAAACGCACATGCGATGCGTTCGTATCGTAAATTGTGTACCACGATTAAGATGTAATGAGAAACGTCAGAGCTTTATTTATATTTCATGAGATGAGCATTCCATGCTCAATGAGCATTGCTGATATACATTTCAATTTTCCATCAGCGAGTTTTTTCCTTTTCTTTTGCTCTCTCTCTCTCTCTCTCTCTCTCTCTCTCTCTCTCTCGCTCGCAGTTTCATCCACTTACATAAGGGGTTGTTTTTTTTATTAACATTGCCATGACTGAACGTCAAAGTGTACTCGATTCCGTAATTTGTGTTTTATGTGCAATTCCAGTGTCTGCTTCGAGCCACTTACAAAGCTTCAATTTCTGTTTCGTGCGTAGAATGGTATGAGCCATTCAGAAAATAAATTCGTCTTATGGACGTGTCATCAAAGCTTCGCTGCAAGAATGAAAGCAACAAGCCTCGCTACTTTTGTTCTAATCAGATGCGCCTACTATTTTATGACATATTGAACCATTTGAAGTATGTAAATACATTGAAGCGAATTTGGCAATGGCACGTATGCACGATATTTTGCTTGATCTTGTTGTTTTTTCTAACGATAAATTAAAGAATAACGAAATCTTACAGTAAATACATAGAACACGCTTGCAGTGGCATTACAGCATTCAATAAAGATCGTCATTTATTTGATCCGTATTCAATTCCAACCATATGCAACGTTCTAACTTTAATTTACTGATATTATCTTAAATCGTCGAATAACCACTGCTATCTCGTGTTTCCCTCGACAGACACACAGAAGGTGGTAGTGACAAAAGCATTTGAAATTCGCCTCACATCCTAATCTATGCACGCACGCGGTTTTTGCATCAACATGCAGCAAATCGTTTCGGTTTCCATCATTCTATTTTGGAATTTTTGAGGTGTTTTTCTCGCTCTCTTTGCCTTACACTCGCTCTCGCTTGTTGATACGCACGTAATTACCATGTCGAGATACAGCACATCTAAGCTTGGTGGGTTTCAAGTTCGAAGAAAATAACACCGAAGATGGATCGAACTGAATACGAAATGAAAGTAGAGCAATTCCATATTGTTTCTCATCTCTCCCTCGCTATCTTTCTTCTTCTTCGTGTGTTCTTTTCACGATTGCCATCTTGTGAGCGCTGCGCTTCAGAAATAGGCATCACTTTTTCTCTCTTTCTGTACTGGATTTTGTGTTCTTTATTTATTTACTCTGATTGTTGCTATTCCGAATGTTTTCATTACGAGAATGAGCCAGGTTGCAGAGCAACACCATGCACGCACACACACACACCAACATTTGATGGAACGGCACGTATCAACATACATATATGTGTTTGCCGTAGATGGATTACGGTAAGATTTTCGCAATTCCACGATTTCGGTGTGCAAAGCGATTATTATTCAGAGCGCTTGAGTCTATTTGTGTGTGTGTGTTTGAGGCTCATGCTTGAGGTATTCAAGACACTCATCGCACCAGACATACCCGCATCCACTGTGTAATCTCAGAGAGTGAAACTCTTTCGCTTCATGCGCTTTCGTCGTCATTTACACTTGAGATGTGTCTTTTTTTCTGGTGCACGCTAGATACAAGTATAAATGGTTTCTTTATTTGTTGCCATTTGAAAAAGGGAATTTTGGTGTGTCAGCTTGATGAATGCGTTGGAGCATATCATTCGGCGAAAATAATGACCTTGAACAGTCATTTTTCTCGACACAAACTGAAAAGGGTATACATTGTTTTCAACGCGTACTGCCGACAGACCTCCCTGAGTGTTCGTCCGATACAAGTATTCGATTATTAATGGTACAACATTGCAGTGGCTATTTGTGGTTTAATATCTAATGTTACTCATTTATAATATTAATTTAACGTGGAAGCAACAACAGCACAATTAACAAAAGAAAAGGCCATACCTCTAGCCACCTCTCGATTGAATTCATATAAATTGATCGTCTATCAGTTTTCTTAGCAAATAAAACCGTTCCGACGCATTTGCCTTAAGTCTGAAAATGTATTATCGACTCCAACACCATTCACAGTATTAATATTTTATGACACGACCGTCAGCTTGGTGTTGTTGTTTTTCTTCTTTCATTCTCGTCCACTTTTCCACTGTAAATACATTATTTATATAACATTCAAAGGAAACTTCCCCAAACGGATTCCACGATTTCAGCACCAAAAAAAACGCACAGCAAAGTGGACACTCTCGTCCTGCTGAATTTTATGGTTCACATGAAATTTAGACGATTTAAATTGAACATTCCAACTTGTTGAAATGGCGTTTTTATTCGTAATCAGTCATTTCACTTCGTTTATAACATAAACTTTTATATGGGTGGGTGGTTCGTACATTTTTCGTTTTTATTTCAAGCAATTTCCGAATAAACATAAAACTCCAGAGCTGCTTCCAGTTTTAACGTCTCATTCGATTGAGCCGTAGGAAATTCCAAAGTTTAACAACTTCATTGAGAATGGTTTGAAATTTCCCCAGTCGGAGGGAGCGTGTACAATGTACATATACACAATAATGACAAGCAATGAAGTTGTTTATTCCGATTAACGAAACTACCTGTTACAAAATCATTCATCGATAAAGCAACCGCCACCCCCTCTAATTATGGCACAACTTGGAATAATCTACTAATTATCTGATTTTATTTCGCCGAGCGCTTGATTGTTAGATTTTTCGAACCGCTCGAACTGAGCAATTAATTTTCATTGCTTCGTTTGGATGAAGAAACGTTTCGTCTCTCTCTATGTGTGTTGTTGTTTTGATAAAACAATTGCACGAAAAGCGCTTGTTAAGCCACGAAAAAATGTGAACCATTAAGCGTTCAATCGTCGTGTAATCAAAATATGGGTTGATGACGGTGATTTAAGTTGTAGCCCTTATACATGTCTACCAAGCATAATTCAATCGTCTACGCATTTTCTTTGGTGTAAACGGAGGTAAAATCGATTTTCGACATAATTGAAGGTTTCAATAAGACTCCAATTACCAATTATTTTCTCTTACATTATAATTATGAAAAGCATATGAAGTGAACTGAAATAACATGACCGGCGACGACATTTCCGCCAACGGACAAATATGATGATGATAAACAATGTCAAACTGGCTTCAATCGATCAATATCACCGCTGGAAAAAGCAAGCAAATGAGTGAAATGTGATGGAGTGCGGTGTCGGCTGACAGCGGCATCGGCTCAACATTTCATTTCACACATTTATTATTCCATCGAAACACTCACATCGATCGAAACTTGTTTATTACGTGGCGTTGAGAGCAACTATTGCAAAGTTTTCAGCATCAGCGCCCGTGTTCAAGATTAACTCTCTAGTGCATTTACTTAGCCAGTTGTTGAGCGTAAGTAAACAAAAATTAACACTTTGCATTTGGAAATCTGGAGAAAATCTCGGTAATTTCCATGAAAGGATTAGTAAACAGGCAATAAATTCCAGCTTGAACATTAGAGTGAGCAGCACGATGCGATGAATTCTCTCTTTTCACAAAAAGACTTGAATGTTTTCCCAGCAAATCGAATCACACAACTTGTGTGCAGTCATTTCCATTTCGTGGCATTTGCATAATTGAGTAGTTGACGCGGGGCGCTTGGAGATGGAGAACTTATGCATCAAATGGCAAACTGCACGAGTATTTGCAAATCAAATGACCAGAAATCTTTCGTGCGACTAAAGTTTTATCCTCGGCCCGTTTTTTTTTTGTTACGGTAAACATACAAAACACAGGTGAAGTGCTTCAAAGAAGACATCGCCACTTTATTACCAAATTTACATTTTTCGACGAAGAGCAGCAGCAGCAGCAGCAGGAGGAGGAGGAGGAAAGGTAAAAATCTTTTCCTCCAACGACAAATGTTCGTCGTACAACAACGGAATCGTAATGCAAATTGCGAATGCAAGCAACATCAACAGAACACCGAGCGGTTGGAAAAGTTTTTGGTGAGTGTGCGACGTCGTTTGGAATTCGTTTTGATGATGAAAAAAAAGAAGAGAATAAATGTAATTACGTGAATCGAGCACGAAGAACGGGTTTTTTTCTGCTGTCGAACGCGCAACATAATGAAAGTACAACAGCTGCAAGTGGTGCATTTAACTTTTCAATCCACATTAATTCGAGCATTCAAATTCCAAAAACAAGAATAAATTTCCAACCACGCGCGTTCTTATGCTTGCGCTCATGCTGAAGCGCGCGCACACACACCAAGCAAATAATATATGTATAAAGAGCCGCGATTAGGTGCTATGCGATATGATTCGCTTTTTTTCTTTGCGTTACACTCATTTCTCTTCGAATGCACCGTGGATGAGAGTGTATGTGCGTGCGCCGAGCCCACAAACACACCTGAGCAACACAACACACACAACACATACAGTTCTCATTCACAGCAGACAATTCAATCACTTTGAATATGCCGTGTGCGGCTGACACCGATGAAACTCGCTTTAGCATTCACTGGTATCATCCATACATGCACATATTGGAATTGCGTTCTTCTTTTACTTTATCATATTGTTTGCATTCGGTTTGTTACATGCACGTCGGTTTCTTTCTTTCTCTCTTGGTGAACGTGTTTTTGTTGTTGTTTTTTCGTTCTTTTTAATACGTGTGTACCGTTAGTTAGTCGGTCAACCTAACGGTACTCAACTGCTGAAGAACCACAGCGAAAGAGAGGAGAACAAATCTCGCTGCGATGAATGTAAATAAAAACAAACAAAAGCGAAGAGAAATTTCAGCGACACAAATGAAACGTGTAGTGAACCGAACAGCACTACGTGCATTTGACATGATGTTGCTGTTCAGAACGAGAAAAAGAGTTCACATTCATCGATTTTCCATGCAATTTTGATTTTGTGTTGTAAATTTTTATTCAAAACCCCGCCATAACTCTATTTTTGTCTGTCACTGTGTGATTTACATGGTGTGATAATCGTATTGAAATGGGAGAATTAATTCTGGCAAATCACCAGAGCGTTCTTTATGCGCGCGGCCAGTTATTGACGAAGACTGACAGACTGAATTGATTGATTTGAATGGTATCGGGGTCAAATGGAGCCGATTTTCAATGGTCTGGTAATTCTAATGAGAATAATGTTGAGCACATCACTCATGTCATGAGTTATGAATATCGTGCCGAATTCTATTCTCTTCACACGTTCATCGGTTTATGAAATATATTTTTTTTTTTGCATAATCACTGCAAGATTGATTTGTTAATTTTAGATTCGTTTGGGCAAATGCCCGTGAAATGTTCTTACTAATTATACTCACAAATGAAGCAATCGGTTGTCCAGTGTTTTCGTGTTGCTTTCACTGTGTGATTTAGCCACTTAAATCATTTCGACAAATATCGTGCATGACTCAGAAAAGAACCAAAATTCCAATAATAAAGTTTTTTCAACAATAAAAACGGTGCCACTGCCCAGCAAACCGGTTTTTTCGGCTGTTGCTCTAAAGTCTAGGGGAATATCACGCTTAAATTATTTCAAATATTTCAAAAAAATCCAATTTATCTCTAAGAATCTGTCGTATGAAATATGGTGGATATTTGTGAATACGGCCGAATATTGTGGATTTTTGTGATTATGAATGATATTTAAATGTATTTATTCGGATTTAATGCAAAACATCTCAAATATCTCCAAAATCCACAAAAATCTGATTTATTTATTCGAAATATTCGAAAATATGTCATACAATTGATGTTTATTTAAAATATATCAAATATCTCACAAGATTGAAGCAGCGTGATATTCCCCTAGTCTAAAGTTGCGGTCATGCCCGATGCGGATTGTTGACGAAAAACCGACCTTTTTTCTGCATTCACTGTGATTCAAATCAACAGTCGCCACAGCCCGAGAGAGAGAGAGAGAGAGAGAGAGAGAGAGAGAGAGAGAGAGAGAGAGGGCGGGAGAGAACAACATCGACGAGCGAATGAAACGGACAATTAAACCAATTCGAATCTCCGTTATAGTGTTCAATTTATATAAATGTGGATTCAATACAGAAGTATACATACGAAAAACAACGGCAAAATAAATTGCTTTCCCTGTCACACAGCATTGCCGGTCGGTCATTCTTTTTTTTTCGCTTCTCTCAATTCTCAGGCGCGCACACAAATATCGCAGAAAAACACGCACATTGAACCAGTGCCCAAACATTTGAAAATAAATGTATTATGCGCTGAACGTGTGTGTGTGTGTGTGTGTCAAAATAATCGGTTTTTATTTGCTCAATCAACAGAGGGAAAGAGAGAGAGACGCAGTAAAAAATAGAGGCAAAAATCTCAGCAATATGAAATATTCCATAATTTAATATGCTGATTGAATTCGATGAGATAGCGAAAAAAGAACCATACAATTTTCGCTTCCGAGTTACTTTGGTCTTTGGTTAGAACGGAGAAAAAAAAAGAATGGGCCCACAAAAAAACGTGCTTAATTGAAAATTTGATTGCATGTTATCCATTTTTTTTATACATACTCTTACATTTTGTTCGCTTTGTTTCGTGACAAAATTGTAATACGAGAAATTGCGACAAAACGCGAGGCTACATTGACAAAAGAGAACAAAAGAGGATTACTCAATAAGTGTTTTCATTGGGATTCCGTGAGCAGTGGAAGTAATTAATAGGTTTGGGTGTTTCAATCAGCTCAATTTCGAAATTATTATTACGTTTTTTTTTTGTGTCAATTTTAAAAAGCATTTATAACTCATGCCACGAATATGTGAATATACTTTCTCTTGCAAATTTCAAGCGATTCGCCCCCCCCCTCTCTCTTTCTGTTGGATAAATGAACAAAATTCAAATTCAGCATGGTGCTATTGAACTCGATCGCTCCACTTGGAAACGTTCGATTGCAGTGTAATGAATGTCACCGCAGAATGAGGGTTGACATTAATGTCATGAGATATTCAAAGTACATTGAAGCAGAGCTTCTGCCAAGAACGATCGATACACACCACACGAAAAATTTGCCACGGAATATTTATAATTTTCATTAAAAGCACTCATACATATTTTACGTGTGGCGATGGGGATGCTGGATTTTAACGGTTATATTTTAATGTTGCTTGTATGTTTCCGTTTTCTAAGCGTTTAAATTCAGTAAATTACGACTGAATAAAGTGTTTTACGAGCAGATTTTGCTTATTTCTCACTTGCTCACAAACACACGCTCCCGCTATTATTACAAACCATGCAGAACGGTATAACGTACTATAGGCATCATTTCATCAGTGTGAGTAAACAAAAAAGCGCGATAAGTCATAAAACATGCGAGCATTTAACCGAAATACACTCTTGACACAGAACATACACATATGCGCGTCGAAATTCAGTGCACAAAAACGGGATTCATCGTGGAAATAAGTCCCCTGAAATACGAGTGAGAGCGAGAAAGAGCGACTAAAATAATAGAAATTCAGCTCGTGCTCTGAAATAAAATGACATTTCTGTGTTATGATTATAATCAGGCAGTGATATTATGGAGGTTTATGCGCGTTGGGCCAACGACAAACGTACATCGAATATTAATTTCTTGTTGGTTTTTTTTTCCTGTCTCTATCTGTGTGTGTGTGTGTGTGTGTGTGTTGTGTGCAAAAGCAGGAAGCGACAACAGCACCAGTGAACAGGCATGTACACAGCTGCATATAGTCACACTTTGATGGAGTAATACGTTGGCTTGTGTTGAGCCAAACACAGTGCTAAAATAGCGAATGGCATAGCGGGCAGAGGCAAAGTGAGCTGGCAGTGATGCCAATGCAATATGCACAACGCATAAACGTACATTTCAAAATGCATTAATGTCGAGTTTATGTTGTCGGCGATGTTTATAGAGCTAAATAACCCGATTTTTGTGTCCGTTGTATTTTGGCAAATGTGCAGAATTCTGGTGGCTGCACAGTGCACACACACTCACACTGCTGCTCGAATGTATGTGTGTGTGTATTGTATTTTGTTTGCCATTCGGAAAAAAAGCACACAGAATGCAAACAGCATCAAGCCGAACGAAGGCAATATGATATTTTGCAAATATTATGTGTGCGCCTGCAATATGAAACAGCATCATTTACCCGAAATATCAGCAACAATAAACGTATGAAAAGTACTTGTGATTCGTCGGTTGAATCATTTCCGACACAGTCTTATCAGTGTTGCCTCACAACAAACTGCTGCGACTGTTATCGCTTTCGGCTGACACAACGAATGTAGAACACATACAAACACACATTCACTATTTCACTCGCCCAATCTCTCTCTCTCTCTCTAACACCGACGGAAATATGATGACTTCCGTCTGTGTTTGTGCACTGCAAATGCAATCAATAAACGACACGCTCTTCCACACACATCCAACTCCGATTCATATTTCAATTTGCATCTTTATTCTTTGTTTGCTATCATTATTTCAGTGGCATCCCCCCGCTGCGTTGCCGACATGACATACCGATTCTATGACAAAAGAATACCCAACCAAACAAAACACTTCACACAAATATCTTAATACTTCTCCGAAAAACCACCTCTTCTCTACTCCGTATCAGCAGCTATTCTGGCGAATTTTATCACACAATAAAAGAATGTTACTCTTTCATTTGCCAAATGCTTCTCATTTCAACAAAAGACACATTTCAATCTTATCTTTGAAGTTATTGTCATAATGCCGTTTCTTTTTTCAATCAGTTTTGCTGCACCAAAACAGATGGATACAAAAATATTGAAATTATTCCATAGAAACAAGCCAGTTGGTGTACACAATTTTTTTGGTTATTTCACACATGAGTAAATTTGTGATAAAATTATCACAGTAATTGCAATTTACTTGTCATGAGTTTTTAACGCCCCAGAATTTTTATACATTTTCTGTTTGTTTCAGTGTTGAGCGATAAGGAATTTGTTGAGCGTTTCATTTGTGACATATTCCAGTCGAAATAAGTTGAATGCGCATTTTTTTTTCTCCTTTGGGTGTTCCATGGGTGTTGGATTTAATGCACCGGAAATCCCAATATTTAATTTCATCGAATATATTTGTCGCGCAATAACATACACAAATTATTCATAACATTGTCGAATTTATCAATTTACGCTGACCATTTCAACGCTGACTATAATTAAATTTTACTCCGTCTTTTTTTTTGCTCGCAAACACATACGCACACATTTGTGCGGCAATTTTTACATTGCGTCAATCACGAAAAAGATTGAAAAAATATGCCAATTTTTTAATTATTCATTCGAAATCAGGATATGGTTTGCTTGTGCATACACAGATGGTTTTTTTTGCTGTTGATTCGGACGAAATGAGAAAAAAAAACGCTTGATTTTATATAGATAATTGGCTGATTTACATTTCAATTTAAAAAGGTACACATACAGTGCATTGATTTCCGGCCACAGATGTGCGAGCCATTGCCCACAGTATCAAAATATTTCGGCCAGTTTATATTTATACTCAACGAACGGAAACCGGTGTACGGCAATGATTTTGATAAGTTTTTTTCCCGTTAGGTTGTGTTTCATTTTATTGTTTCGAATGGCATAGTAAGAATTCAAAAATTAATTCAGTTTTTGAGATTTTGTAGCCGAAATAAATCCAGATGGGTGGACGCATAATGTGCGTAAATTAACAAAACACCATTTGGCATCGTCATCAAACCTCTGCCGTCGCCATGCTGCTGCTGCTGCTACGACGGCTTGATGCAAATGAGAACCCAGTTACTTAATAAAACCTTGTATAAATATATTGAATCCTGTGCGAAAAAGAACATTATGCGTTCGTTTTTACAGCCGATTACGCAGTCCTCATTTTGAATTCTGAATTGAATTCTCTCACTCATACTCTTGCTCACTCATTCGTTCGTTCGCACGCTCGCTCGCTCGCTCGCTGTCGTTCTCTATTCGCGAAATATTTCGAGCAGTCGAAAGCTTTTATTCAAATTACATCCCATGCTCTGTATTGTTCAATGCACAAAAATGGAATAAATTTGAATGTGATTTGCGAAGTTTGTTCTCTTGCTATTCGCCCATTTAAGACCGGATTCTCCATCTATTTACGATACTATAATATGATTATTTTCATCAGCTGAAATCGATTCGGCCCAGTCGCACGCATTTTCATCCATTACAAATAGAACAATGCGGCATTTTGGGCAGCAGCAGTTCAGCGCTGGCAAAACAAAGCCCAACTCAAATGAATTGGATGGTTTTATTTTTATTCAGTGTAGAAATCGTTGATTTTGCATGTGAGTCGGTGTGTATATTTGCTGAATAAATTCAGGCATCGCAAATGACTTTTGCCGTTAGCAATAAATCAACTACACGCGTTCAAAATTCATAGTACATCGGTCGTTGTTTATAGCGCATATCTGCTTCGGTGATAATTTGTTTTGTTTTACGTTCGTTAAATCCGAGATTCGTTCATCATCATCGTTGCTCTTGAATCGCGTTACCAGGTGAGTATGTAAACATACCTATTGTGTGTAGCATGAGCGAATGGGTCAATTTAGATGCGGCTCAAGCATCTACAAATTTAATTTGCGACATCTAATAGCATATCGTTTGATGCGATGAACATAACATTTGCCCGAAAGAACAATTCATCGGCCGCCATTTTCGTGCCGTATTTTATTTGAATCTCATTATTTTCTATCGGAAATTACGGGCATTACAACGATACGGATGACTTGACAACGGTGATGATGCAAAATGTTTTATGGTTATTCCGATCTGAAAGAAGCAAAGATGGCTATGGCAGCTGAATGAACATCATCAACAACAACCAAACCATTTCGTAATTAGAAGCGATATGAAATATTTTGTGATGATCAGCGAGAGTATTTTTGCGTATCAAGCTGGTGGATTAAATTGGTCACTGTCTTCATTGGATTGAGGAGAGCGTGCAATAGATGAGGCGGTGAGTGAAACCACAGAATAATGTTCATTCAGTTTGGAAAAAGTTGTGATTTTATGCAAAATGATTTGAATAAATAAATTTTCCAACGCGTTGAAAAGATTCAGCCGTTTTGCATATCAAGCTTATGCTAGAGCCAAAAGTATTTGTCATCGTTTTTCATGCCGATATTCTGTGGCGTGTAAAAATGAAAAGTCATTACTTTTTCTAAACTCTCGGTGGCGCGTGCTTCGTGAGACTTTTGTTCTGCGAAGTGTATGAATAATCTAAACTGACTTCCACTCGAATGAGATGGACATCGAGTTGGGCATACGTTTCAAGGTTATCGGTTCAAATGGGCGTTATCGTCCGATTAGAGAGAACACACCCGAGTTCAATTAGTCTCTGAAAAGTTCATTTACAGTTTCGTTTTTTTTCTCTATCTCACATACTCTATGTAATTTGATCCGTTTAATTTTATGAGCGTATGAGAACACGGCTTTAAAATGTCATAAATTCTGCGCACTTATATATTGTTGTTATGAATTAAAGTTTCATTTGATGTGAGAAGAGTGAAAAAAACACGCAAAACAATTGAATTGTTTCCCGTTCAAGTAACCATTTGAGCTTCGGATTTCATGCCATTCTTTTATATTATTATTTTTGCTGCTGCTGCTATTACTGTATGAACTTCACTTGGCACCATTTTTTTTTTTTCATAAAATGTACTTTAAATTGCTGATCTGTGAAGAGACTTTACAATTTAATATATAAATTTCATTGTTGTGTGCTCGGAACAAAAGTGGAAATCTTTCTCTCGCTCATGTTGAGCGGCTCAACGCTCTTTTAGACCAGTGAAATTCATTGGAGCATTATTTAGTTTCGCAAGTTAAATGCTATGTCAAAAGAATTTATTCACATGAAACGTGGAAATTGGTTGGAATACACGACAAAAAAAAGTCACTGTTGCAGGTGTCAATGAACTGTGAAGATTCTTTCAAATCAGCCAATCGATTGACTAATAGGACCGAGCAAGAGAAACAAAAAATATGCTTTTATATCGCCAACTTGAAAGCGAACAAAAAGCGCTTTTTGTTCGCATTGTTTCCAAATCTTTTCGATGCTGGAGATTCCGTTGGAAATAACAACATTCTAGATTGTTTTGTTTGCATATTTTTTTCTCCGATATGTTTTCTTTTCACTCCATTTCGGTTGATTCGGCAGCAATGAATGCGTTTAGAAAACTGGTTTGAGTGAGTCGGTGAGTTAAGTCGGTGGCACTCGAGTTTCAAATGACGATTTGACACTTTTTCCCTCGTTTCGATATTACTTGAATGCATACATCTTTTCACACTCTTGAGCTTATAGATGCTCAGACCGAGATTTCATTGAAATCTGATGAATAAGAAAACGGGCGCTCAAGTTACTAAATAAATTGTGGAATTAATTTTGTTGTCTGCGCGTGTGTACTTTTTTCTTCATTGGCTTCACTTTTCGACTCGTCTGGCCGGTCAAAACAACCCAGCTACGCTCTAATACTGCGCCCGGCTTTGTTCAAGAATAAAATAAACAAAACCTTTTTTCTTATCTTTGTTCACTGGAATTTAATACGGACCAAATTTGTTTTGTTTTGTTTTTACTTGAAATCTTACGAATGCTTCACCATATTTACTTTGACCGAAATGCAAAGAATGAATGAAAATGGTATGCTGCGCATTTAGTTTTCGTAGAAACATAAACGTATGATAATACACCCAGCATTTGTTACAATGAGACTGATAAACAAACATTTTCTATTACACTTTGCATCAATTGGTCAGACGATGTATCGAGCCTGGCTAGATTCTAGTCGGCTGTGTGATGCGACATACATTGGATGCGTGAAAAGAGAATGGGAGAGTGTCAGACGAACATCGGCTTTAATTACGCCGCCACATAAATGAGGTGTTGAAAGAATATTAAACAAAAGTCAGACATTCGCTTCAACGGCGGCGTGTCTAAACTACTGTCTTTTTTTATCGAGCCTTGACAGGCCAAAAATATTATTATTGACGAACGGTTCAATAATGAATGGCGTCGGAGAGCAAACGAACACATACATTTTGACCGAGACCTTCAATCTTTCGGGTGCGTGTGTGTGAGGGAGAGTGCTTTTGTGTGCCCGTGGACTCAAACTACCAAAGAAAAACTCTAAATATTTCATGGTAGCGGCACACCTACAATACATAATTACCATAGCACACAGTGAAGCAATGTTAATGATGATAAGCCCGAAATACAACAGAAAAACGGTTCAAGTATTGTATGTTTGATTCACCTCTGGCCTGATTGATGAACGAACGAACGAACGACTAAAGTGAAATGAATAGGCTCGAGCAATGCCTATCCAATATTGATTTTCAATGTCCAACCACAACAGCCCCCATTTCAATTTACCATACACCAAACGCAGCATTTAATTTTATTTAGGTGAACGCTTACAAAATAATTAATTAAAATGTGAGCACTGAGCAACATCCATCGAAATGACAATATTCACGATTAATGCCGCCATTCCGTTGCCCAATATTTTTATCTGTGTGCACCCTTTGTTTGCCATTTGCCGTTCGATTTTTTATTTTGCACCAAAAACATCTCATTATTAAATAACATGATGGATTGAATGCCGTTTATTTGATCCTGCCGATTTAATGGCATCGATTATTAATTCATAGTCAACCATCAATTATTATTTATAATATGTGATTTATGGCTTAAAATTCATCAAATTTATTGGAAATTCCGTCAATAAATTTCGGCTGATTGGTGTAGCATTTGCTGCGACACCGGGCTCCATAACCTTGATAAATGTTGTAATTCCATACCGTCTCAATAAATGATAAGCATTAAGCAATCGAAAATTCTGAAATCGAACCTCTGGTATGTACGAATTCCAGGATAAGCAAAGATTTCCAAATATTTCAAGGCGTTTTTCTCTTTCTCTCTCTCTCTCTCTCTCTCTCTCTCTCACTCACTCTCTCTGAAAGTGTAATATCAATATTTTCTCGCTATTCTAATAACAAGAGTTCAATTCTCAGTTACCATGGCAAACGGTTTTTTTTCGCTTTTTTTGTCGCTCTTTTCAACATTTTATTAAAACATCAATACTATGCAAAATGCACACATTGTACGAATCGTGTATATGCTTGCGGAACAGAGGGATTGCATATGTTTTTCAATCGATATCGCTTTGCATTGAGATCAGAGCTCGTGTGTCTGAGTGAGTGGCAAAATTGATAATGTGAGAATGTTGGATTCGAACAATATGATATTGATGCTGCTCGACATTCACAGGAAGTTGAACAGTGGAAAATATGCACGGTCTCCGCCAATAATATTTCTGCATTGTGCAATCACTTGAATAGTAGTGAACGGAGTAGTTGCTCCTCCTTGTTGTAGCTTTTTGCCCTGAAGATATTGAAATGAGCGAAACTTCTGTGCGATATAGAATTCCGTTGTCGAAGTGCACATCGATGTCATTGGAAAATTTCGGGCGATATTCTCATTGTCATCGGAAGCCATGGAACACACACACACACACACACACACACACACTTCTTTCATACTTTCACCGCAGCTACGAACTACTTTGATCAGAACACACAAAGGGCACTAGAATCAGGATATATATCGATGGAAAATATAAAACCAGAGTCAATTTCACAGCAAGAAGAATTTTGCTCATTTTGTGGTTTCGAATCGGTTCCATAGATTGCTTTCATTTCAAGACTGCATCTCGTTTTATGATTGGCTCATGTTTACACTTGGGATCGTTCAATATATGCACATTTTTGGTTTTCTTTTGTGTGTTTTCTATTGCCGTGTGTGTCTCCTCTGGAATATTTACAGTTGTAGACTTTTTTTTCTGGGTTGAAAATGGCCAAATTACACTATCGATCATGTTTTTCAATATATAATTGAACCGATATTCTTTTTCAATTCCGTATTCTTCAAAATGCAATATGAGCTATTCTCCAGTTGATGCTTAACATGCATTTCCCGTAGCATCGCTTACATTGTATCAACAGTAACAGAAGAGATCGAATAATGGCATGAGTAAGACACGGCTTATTTACTTGCTTACGTCGTATTTGTCAATTCAATAAAACAACAACTTGAAAAACTAATATTTTGTTGGATTATTTATTTCATTGAATGGCCACATATACTAACCAAAATATGATTAAAACTGGACGAATCGTCGAAAATGATGAAACAACTTTTTCAATATGCAGCAATTAAAACCAATTCACGAAATAGTTTATGCAATTTTTTAAGTTTTATTCCAATTTCAGTAGAATTACTGTACAATGTACATAAAACTGCAAAAGACCAAAAATTGATTCGCTCAACCATTTCAAGAAGTTAAACAACAATTCAATGTATTTCAATTGTTGCTATGCAATTGGAATTTAGTTTGTGCAATAGAGACAACAAAAAAAAATATGAAACTGGCAAGAACAAATAAATACACACGGCTAAGTGAAAAATCACGTTTTGTACGAGTGTGCATATTCGGTTCGTGCAGAAAAGCAAAACACTCGAAGCGCTGGTAAACTGGTGAGGCAGTGTGTTGCAGATGTTCGAATGGTATATTGCCATCACAACTTGTTACCCATTCGACTCATCGACCTATATTCGTAAAAACGTCAAAATGCCAACGTGGAACTATCTACATGGTTCCCAATCGTCGGCCGTCTTTCACATCTTGTTTTCCGAATGGTTTGCCGTTTGTTTTTCGGTATCTTGCCAAGCGGCAGGCTTGTGTGTGGCACACGAGTCGGCCTACATCCGAAGAGAGAAAGTAGGGAAAAAGGCAAAATTCAATCCGATTTACAAAACTGTGCACTCGATCTCGGAGGACTTTTGTATGACATTTTTTTATAATTTATTTATTTGTATGTTTCGTTGTGTGCATGGGAATCAATATTTGCCCAGCATTCAATGTTTGCACTGACTAAGCACCAGAGACGAGATTCAAGAGCAAAAAACAACAACGAGTAATTCATTGTGACAAAATCGATTCAACGTGTCTTAAAAGTTCCATCGATAAAACCAAGAACCGAGAACCGAACCGAGACGATGAATCGAATAGAACAAAATTAAAAGCAGGCACAATGAGAATGCTCAAGACCTACGGCAAGCAAAAATCGAATGTTCAGCATAAAGCCAAAATGCCGAGTACTTTTCTCACTCCCTTTCTCTTTCGCTCTCTCTCTCTTTCCCTGTTGGCTGCAAGCTAATTTCAATGTCTTAAGTGTATTGTGCAATTTATTACGATAAAAGTAGTTCGAATAATAAATGGAGTTCGATATTGGTGAATCTATTGGCATTTCAGAGCAAACGGGACGAATAAAGTATGCATGGTGTTTTGCTTTCCGACCACTGTGTCTCCCGATCTCCGTGTGTACAAGTGGCTGCTGCTGTTGCTGCTGCAGATGAGAACCGTTTTTGTTGTGCATGCAACAAGGGAAACCCAAATACTAAATTCAAATAGCTTCATCCGCTTTTATTCCTCTCTCTCTCCCTCCCTCTTGAGAAACCCCATTCGAGTTGTGTTATTTGTATATATTTATTGACATTTATATTCGCTTTTCTGCCTATTGCCTTTACATCCCCAGTGTCGTTGAACATCTCGGTCTCGACACTCGATCGACGGCATCTAAACGATACATTCACACACACCAAACAGAAATATACACAATGCGAATATGTGAAAAGCCGAATGCAACACATCTGCTACGAAACGAATGTATATTTAACGGAACTAATACGAGCTTGAACCGTTGAACAATATGATAATAGATGTACGTGCTTAAAAAGCTACCGTTCTAACTAACGTTCAACACATTGGTGCTGCATTCCGAACGACAAATGCTCGAACATTTTAATATTGCAAGCATTCACCTCTCTCACTCGTTCCTTTTCTCTTTTTTTTTGCTCTGTTAACCATTCGGTGACATTGTATTTTACGGCTTGTTCGCATCCATTCACGAACTTATCACAACTTTGAATGGGTCTATCTCGATTTCGCAGCTTAAGAAAATGGTGCTGCCGCCGTGCCGAAGGTGTTAAACAGTCGAATGTATGGGTGCAAGTGTGTCTACCACATGTAGAAAAAATTGCTTCAATAAAATAAGAACACGATTCTTGTTGAAAAAAACTTTTTTTCTCTCTTTCTCTCTCTCTTTCTTCCATCGGAACGAAACACATCCGAGATAACTTTCATTCAACCGAATTGAAATGCATTTGACCTTTGGCATGGATTGAAGCCAAATTAAATGCAACGTATATGTCGAATATTCCATGCATTGCAAAGATTCTGTTAATTACAATGGACACGCAAGCTCGTTCAGTTTACAAGTACATGGGGGGGGGGAAAGAACATTGGACATCTTCATTTTGAAAATGTGTTCGTTTTTTTTATCGTTTCCGTTTAACGATAAATGGACTTTTTTAAGTGAAGTTCTTGTCTTTCAATATGTTTTCTCCGGTGAAAAATTCATTTTGTATCTGTCTTTTAAATTCAAAGATGGACAATTTTCGTTAACTCCCATGGCAAATTCAACAAAATAGATCCTCTGGCATTTTGTCGTTTTCATAATGAAATAGTAACAGCCGAAGAGAGAGAGAGAGAGAAAAGCGGTGCTGTTGTTGTTAAAAATGTAATAGGAGTGTGGCAGTCGCAGCACTGAAACCAAAACCACTGTCAACAATAGCAATCGAGCCGACAAATTGAAAATGGGGAAGTAGAGACATACACACACACACACAGGGAGAGAGTGAGAGAAATAAAAAGAATTGTGAATGCTCGAAGTGCTTTCGTTACACGCTCAAGCACAACAAAATCCCCAGCGCATTGGTTTGATAAATTTCCTTCTGCCGGCAATGAATTGAATCGCGACAAAACAAAAGATCATCCAGTTGAAAATAAAACAAAGGAGAAAAAATCCAGCTACACGCCATTATCTACCGAAATCATTTCTTTTCTTTTTTTTCTGTGTTCCGTTGTCAGTGAGTGTGTGTGTGTTTCTGTTGCCACATTTTATTGTTTTCATTTATTTCTTTCTTTCTCTCGAGTTGAAGCTGTGCTCGCATTGACTATACATTCTTTAGTGTATACATTGTATACTATACAAGCATCTAACGAGGGAAGCTCGTAATTATTTATGATGGCTTAGAAATTGTATTCGGCTTCTATTTTTCATATACAGTTCTTTCGTTTTTTTTCTCGCGCGGCTTCGTTATAATACCGCAGAGTCAAATTCCATTTCACCGGTTTGCGTAATTCTTCTCAGTTGTGCTCTCGAAATGCTATGCATACCATTTGTCGTGTCTCCTTCTTTAGCTCCCAGAGCACCGCAACACGCTAAATCACTGACCAAAAGACAAAACAACAGCCGCATTCATTCGGGCAAAGGCACAATGACATTAGAGTACGGCTTTGGAAAGAATTTCACTCATTTAATGAAATATTTTGTCATAATAGGATCATTTTCAGTCGTCACATTCGCAGCCTGTGTGAAATTCGCAGGTTCTGAATTTTGCGTAGCAAAAAAAACAGAGACAGCAAATCCGCACCAAACGATGCACATCATTCATTAAAAGTAAGCTACACACTATTCGTCATTTTTATTGTGATTACGAATTGAAATCACCGAATAGAATCTGCGTTTAATTAAATTCTGAATGCATAAAAGAAAGTTTGGTGTTTTTAATTTCGCTCTCGCTATTCTGTTTTTTTGGCGTCGCCTGCAATATTTATTTAACCGCATTTTTCAATGTAATATGTTTTGGCAGATATTTATTTTTCACATCTTTCAAATTCTTTGTTTTCGCTTAACTTGTTTATTATCATCGTTATTTATCCAGATCTCTTTTTCTGCTCTTCACGCTGGCTCTCATTGAATAAAAAGCACATAGTTGTGAAAATGTTTCTCGCACACGCACACCCGTAACCATGTCCATTGAATTGCAGACAAAAAAATGTAACAAGCGAATACAGGCTCAAATGACATGTACGCAAAAATGCATTCACCAGAGGGATTTATGATTATATTTTTCATGTCTGCGTCATGTTTATTTTTCGTCGAGCGTTTTTAAACATTCGACAGCTTTGCATGAGAGTATTTTTTTTAATCATACTCTTGTGGAGTCTTTTTTCCGCCTCTCTCTCTCTCTCTCTCTCTCTCTCTCTCTTGTTGTTTGTTTCACGTTCAATGAAAGTTTGTCGTTTAGTCGTTCAATGTAAATGAAATATCGGTTAAATTCTTTTTTGATTTGCGAGAATACAATACGAATAAAAATTGGAACAAGAATTGCAAATCGAATGCAGAATGATGAGCAAACAGCGAGGAAAAAAACTGTCAATAGTCCAGTTTCAATGGAGGAGGTGCAACGCACTCGAATGTCAATCGCATCGATCGCGTTCTTTCGACATTCAATTCAAACAATTTGAACGTCATTAAAAAAAAAATCGTGGCATGATTATTTAATGAAAATTGTCCTTTGAAAAATATTTATTCCGTGGAAAATATATCAAACGGCCAACAAGTAGGTAAATGAAACGAAAAACTCATTCACTTGGAAAAAGCCGCTTTTGCGTGGTTCAAAGTGGGTTCTCATTTTCGCATAATTAACGTGGTGAAAAAGTAGAGATTTTTTCTCCTTTTATCAATGCTGTTCTCTATGGCCGAAGTAAAAAATGGTGAAAAATGTTGAAAACGTTTTTCAAGTTACCAGGGCCACGATAAATCACTCACTGACGAAAATGGATGCAGCAAATATTCAACGAAATAATACCATACATGCAGGGGCATTACATTAAAAATGATATTTGTCTCCGTCCTTTCGAATATTGGTAATTTTTCGGACTTCACATTCTCGAATTTTCAACGTTTTTTTTTTTCTCTGTTTAAATTAATTTTTAGGGTTCAAACGAAAATTTTCAAGCTGTTAAGTGGCTTTAATGATACACCCATCACTATAAAAAAATATGACTAATTAATTTTGAATTGAATTCTTTATCACTCGCTTAATGGGCGTATCAAAGAATTTGTATTGTTCCAAGTAAAGGCGGTCAAGTGATTTGCGTTTCGTTTGGAGAGCTCGAACAAAGCGAAAAAATAGCAGTAAAATGTCAAATGGAAGTGATTATCAAGTGCAAGCATAAGAGAATGAATGGCATTGCTATTTGTATTTTATGATTCAGAAGCTCAGCAGAGCAAGAGAGGGAAAGGGAGAAGGAGAGAGAGAAATGGAAAAAAGCCCGACGATTTTAGGAAAATGTCAGCCTTCCATGTTATCCTTGTGCAGCCATTCACAGTGCTGCTCAGCAAATGAACGATAACATTCACAAACTGGCATAAAAACGAAAATGCCAGGCCACAAAACCTCATCAACAATAATCTCGACTTGTTTTCCAGCAAACTGTGGCTTTCACCCGTCCGACGATTATACGAAAAATTGTGTCATTAAATTTTCACAAGTGGAATGAAAAAAACTGAGGCAGAAATAAAATAACAAGCGAACGCGCATGCGCACCACGCATGTTGAAATAATAAAAGAAACGCTGAATTTAATATTCATTGCAATCATGAACCGCACGGATGTGGATTAATTCAAAATAATTTCGTTTCTGACACTGAACGAGACAAATAAAACTCCAGCGAGTAATGATAGAGGCGAATAGAGCGATAACACAGAAATCCAATTGCATTCTCTGACTAAACCAAATTGGTTTGCAACAATAGTATCCGAGCGAATGGGGCGGTATTTCATTTATTATTTTCGGTTCATTCAAATGGCGTATTTGCAATGATATGGGAACAAAAGAGGCGAGAAAAAGATGGTTGATTGCAATAAATATGCCAAATGTTAACTGAATTCGATACACATGCAATGGTCTGACCCATTTTTGCAACGAAAAAGAAAAAAATATTCCCAGACGGGAATGGTGTAAAATTTAATAGCACCACAAACACTTTAAATAGTTTTGTGCCAAACTGTAAATCAACTTTTTGAGCCATCCACTTAAAATTCCAAGGCAAATCTGTTGTGTGCTTAAACAATAACTCCCATTTTATTGCAATTTCAAGTGTGGACCCCAATAAGCAGAATGGTTGTTAGTAAAATGTCAGAAAAGCAGAAAATAAAAGAAACGCAAAACAGAACTAAAAACACTTCACTGCAGTATTGAATCTATCCTGTATTCGAAAATGACTGGCAATGAAGATTCAATTTAATTCGGAACAAATGGTTACTTGCAAATCGATTGCAGTCCAAATGGTCGAATTAAATTTTATTGAATGCTCACGGTAAATGTGATAACAGTAGTTTAGAGTGCTATATCGTTTTGTTAAACAGCACCATTTTGAAATGCGAATTGACCCCACCCGTTTCGGTTCAGGTTGTAGAATGGAAGAGGCGTTTGACTATCAAGTTCGATCATTTTCAGTGTAAATTAACGTTTCATGGATAATATTCAGTTGTAGTCAGCACCAAATTCTACACACCAATTGCAGAAGCAGCACCATTGCCCATGACCATACTTGATTTGAATGTTGACGCATTGTTTGAATACATTTAATTGCAATTATGCTTTTAACGCTGACCATTAGGTCAAAAGTCAAGTACCAGATCAAATTGAGTGGCATAAAAACGGTCGGTAAGAACACACTTCAGATCTTTTGAATGCACACACACCCGAGCTAAATGATACAAACGAACGAACGGGAAAGAACAACGAACGGAAGATGAAACTATGAACAATTTTTCAAGTTATCTGAAGTGAACGATTTTTCCACGAGAATTCAATTAAAATAGGAGCAATTTTATTTAACATCCTCTTGAATGAGTATATACATGCGAAGAATGGAAAACTAACCGGTCGAGTATGACCGTTCAAAAACTGAAATTACATCAAAATCCATACTTGAAATGAATTCTTGCCATCGAATTAATATTCTTGAAGCCATTAGTTTTAATTACTCGTTTCATAAAGTATTCGAATATGGTATTTATTCCGTTGGCACGATCGAAATAACATTTGTGTGACAATATGAAAAAGAGCATGTGCACTGTGCAGTGCACACACATGAATATGGTTTTTATCAGAGATATTGTTTGAATTCCATGCCAGAACGATAAGAGAGAGAGAGAGAGAGAGGCGGGAAATGGGCACTGCGCATTATTCTCTCTTGACTATGTTTTAGAATATTTTTTTCATCGAATGAAAAGCATGCTTCATATTTGTCAATGAATATCGCACACACAACAGAGCCAAACAAAAGGCTATGTATAAACAATAGATTTTCTGTGTGACCCCATTCGTTCATAATAATGCAGGCTGTGCACATCTGCACAATCAGTGTTCACTTCGAGATCCAAGGCTCCTAAGCGCATCCACAAAATCCTATGTTTATGGTCTTATAATTACTGTATGGCCGATGAGACTAACCGTTTATTCAGCTGCCAATTCATTGAATAACAAACACATTCATCACGCAATTCAAAAGAAACAAGAAAAAAAACCACATGACTCAAAATGATAAAATTGTGAGCAATGGATATGGCTTTGTGATAAAAATGACTAAACGCAATTTAAAAGTGGCTATTATCTCGGAATGGTCATAAGAATTGGCTTGGCGATTTGTTTCAAGCATGACATTCCGCATCCTACGCTTATAAACGGCGAAATGATAATGGCAACTGCCAACAACATACATCGTCGAGCTTATTATTTGTTATTTTTTTTTCGTTGATTTCCAAACGATTGGCTGTATGACTAAACAATCCTACGCATATAATATGAAAACAAAAAGCGGTTGTACATATATACAAAAATAGCATGTATGATGATGAAATGAGATGATAAGGGCATATTATAACTTACGATTTGTTCTTTGAGGTCTTTTGTTGCGATGGGCGAAAGCCATTGATGGACGCCCAAGAAGCGTTTCTGAATGATTTTGAGTGCGGGTGCACCCTGGGCATACGGGCTGCCCAAGAGTGCGGTACCGCCAATTTGTGTCGCGTCTAATACCACCATTTCTTCAATTTTGTCGTACAATTTATTCTATTAACCACGAAATAATTGACGAAAACTCTTTTTCTTCTTCTTCTTCTTATCTTTCCGTTGCAAACTGCGCACAATATTTTTATTTTTGTTTTGAACCGCGAAACCGATCAATATTATTTAAACTATATAGGTGTATATCACGAAATCACATGCACAATTCGATTTCGCAAATAAATGTTATCAAATGTATCAACAAAATATAGAATTTATTCTTTCTCATAAAAAATATATTTGATGTGTTGTTATCTTTAGAATAGACCTTCTTTTTATCCCTCTATTATCATTAAACAAACTCTTTTTTTAGTCGCTTTCTCTGTCGAATTTTGTTGTTATTGTAAATAAATTTATTTGATTTGTGGTTTTCTCTCTTAGAAATGATTATCACAGCGCAAACCAAAGTAGTAAGCAATAAGTCACAAAAAATTTATAGCATTCAATGAAAATGTTGTCCGATTTTGGGGCACACCAAACGAAAAAAAAACAATCAAGTTGGATATGAATATAGTCAGTCAATATTTGTAGTTCGTTGAAATATTTTGAACGAATTTTGTGTTCGTTCGTTGCGTCGACGATAATAACCGAACAACGGGAAAAAAACGAAGATTTTGACGGTGTGTTTCAAATCAGGCGAAATATGCCAAGCGAAATAACACGATTAGTGGCGAACAACAAGAGCTCTCATTGTTTTGCGGCAAAATGGGCGAGATTTATCATTTTACACTCTTGATAAATGTCTTGATTCCAGATGCTCCCGAAAAAAAAATACCGACATGAAAAACAACAACATGAACAGATGAATAACGCGGCGACAACGATGATTTTAAGTGCTTGCCATTTAATTCGATTTCGTATGCAAAATTGTTCCGATTGTCGTTGTCGAACACACACAATAAATATGAGCCTATTGTATGAATGTCGTCGAACGAACAATGACTTGTGTGTGTGTGTGTGTGTGTGTGTTTGGATATGTGTGCACGCGCGAAATGGCCGGGAGAAGGTTCTCCGAAGCGAAACTGATACGCTGTTGCCAGGAATTATGACACCATTCGCTGTGAACAATACAATTTGATTCGGTTTTTGCTGGTCGTGAGTGGTTTTTTCTGTCTGTTGCTCCTTCTTGTTTTGGACTCGTGCACTTTTTCTCGCTTTGTGAAAAAAAATTCACTTCTTTGGCGCTATTCAAATGCACAATCTTCTGTGAATTTGGCTTTTTCACACCGAAAAAACAACAACAACAACGATAAATTGAGTTTTTTTTGTTCTTTTTTCCTCAATCTGGTTGCTCAATTAGTCACTGTACTTGTTCCGTGTTGTTACGAAAAAGAAAACTTTTTCTTTTTTTTTACATATTTATTATGTCTATTTCGTGTTTGTTCTTCAGCACGTAGTTTGTTCTGAAGTTGATGTGATTTGTTTCTCGGCTGGAAAATGTGTCACTTTGATGGCGTAGACTAACAAATCAGCGAGCGCTTGGGTTCAAAGCTATCGAGCAACTGGTGTAACGATGAACTATGTTCACAGCAATTACCGCACATACATGCACACGTTCCGGGGCGCGCCTCAATTCAACATATATGTTGATGTTGGACGAAGAGAGGGCAACAACAAATCGACACAATCTCCGTCGAAATAAGCGTGAACAAATAGGCTCTAATAATTGTTACAGTTATTTTCGTGTATTTGGCACAGACATTATCCAGCGCGTACAAACGAAAACTTTCTCTAAATATTGCGACCAATTTTCGGTTTATTTCTTTCCTCTTCCGTCGTCTTCTGCTTCGTCTTCGTCTTTTTTCACTGCTCTCGCGTCGCAAAGGTGACGACTTCCATTTGGTGTCGCAGCACCAAGTTCACATTCAATGTTGCCGAAGGGGGCAAATCAGTTGGCAAAATTTCTGATTATTAGGCGTATTAGTCACACTGGGCATATTTGCCGAATTCGTTAGCTGCGTTGTTAGAACGTCTTTCTATTTGCTATTCTTGTCGCTCGTTCAACACGTTTCATGCCACATACACACAACAGTGAATCAGTTCTGTTGTTTCACTTTGATCTGTTTTTTGTTCATACTTTCAACTGTAAATGGAAGAAAAAAAAAGAAATTTTTTCGTTTTGTTAACTATAAAACTTTTTCCATAAGTTTTTCCGTCAACAATTTCATGATCGTCAATAATTTCCTTGGTTTCGATGTTGCCCAAAACACGGAATCAACTACTTTTCCGCTGGCTATTTTCTTCACGTACAACACGTTATTTCGATATTTATTTCACCAAAGTGAGTCCTTTTTAGGTTAAATTACACGATTTCAAGAGTTGGTACCCAACTTTTTTGAGTGTGTGAATTTTGCTTTGAAAAAACTCCGCTAGGAATAGAACGAAAAGAGAGAGAGAGAGAGAGAGAGAGAGAGAGAGAGAGAGAGAGAGAGAGAAAAGAGCAGAGACTTTCGTTTCTTCTTATACTTCAAAAAAATACTTGTTAAAGTGGCGGAAATTGCTCCATACACTTGATACGAATATGTTTATGCAAACATCCAAAGTTTAAGTCAAAGAGATTCCCGTTTTTGTGCACATTACTTTGAACATAGTTCGAATAACTGACGCAAAATCAACATAAGAGTACTTGAAAACCCCAAATTTTGTTCCTTTCATCAAATTTTCCGTCTGAAATAAATACAAAGTATGGGTATTGCTGGCATTTCCAGGTTTTCCCTCCATATTTTCTATGATCCACCTGATTGAAAACCATTTGGTTCGTTGAATGTCTAAAACACTAACGAGAATTAAAACGTAACAATGTTGAATAATGCGCATTCAAGGAGGGTGAAAACTTTTGCAACGACATTAACTTGAATCTACTGGGATGCTTTTCATGCATACATTGTGCTCGATAAAACTCCCGTTGAATCGGCATTGACAACCAATATCAATTCTCGCCGGAATCACCTCTCAAGTTTGATCAAATTTTAATAATAAATTTGAAACATTTGCAATATGAAACGAACGAGCGCTTTCGCTCGCGCAATAAACAATGTAAACGATGGGAAAATTGTATACACACATATATAAGTCAGGAGTGAGCTGATGTCTCATGGTTCATTGGGAAAATGGCAGAAAATTACATTTCGTTACAATTTTATTGAATTAAAATGTTAAATGTTGACAGTTTTCGTCTGGTTGTGCTGTTAATATTCATGTGAGATCGTGTTGTTGTTTATTAACGTTGTGTCGTGTTGTTGTTGCATTTTTATAGCTCTGGCCGGAACATCGACTACAATGAATCACAAATGAATGCACCACAAAAGCAGACGTGACGATGAAATAAGTCAGTCTAAGTGCCGCTGCAAGTAAAATATGTTTGTTCTCTCATGTTGCTGTGGTGCGTGTGCATCATTCGCGTTGTTTGACTGGTTGAAAACATGACAACTGCACAATTTAATTTGATTTCATTCTCTCAAATTATCCGTTGTGACGTTGATTGTCTCCATTTGTGCGAGTGCGCTCACGCGCGTATACGCGTATTGTAAGCACGCCGGCGATTTCAAAATTCATTGACACAATCGTTAAGACGAGATAAAATGCATTCATTGCCATTGCCTAGTTGCGTGTGTATGTTGCATTCATTCGTATCGCTTTTAATTAACAAGCTAAGAGAAACACGCACACACACACAGTAGCGAGAGGAGAAATTCATTGAGAAAATGTGTGTTGAAGTGTTCGTGCACGCTCTCGTTGCAATGGGTGCTCGTGCACCCAACTACCACTGTAATCGATTGTATGTGCTAAAATTCATGCTCGGATCAACTGTATGTCAGAAAGCGAATTAAATAAGACAAAAAGATTGCCGCGAGCAAATAAACCGAAGCATCTCAGTAGCAAATGAACGTAATATGAGGTGATGAACGCGTCTAACGATTTGTTTTCACTGTATACTCATATGAAAATTACTTCGTGATGTTGCACGTAGATGAGTACAGCACAATCGTCGCCACCGCATGTGTGCAAACAATATGAAATTCACATGAAAATTAGAAGAAATGACGACGGCGAAGGCGACGGCGACGGCTTCTATCTTCCGTTTGTTCGTGTTTTCATTATGATTTTCACGTTAGCGCTTCATTTGATGAAAATGAAGTGCTTCATGGATTATGGCGATGAATATGCGAAGTGGCTACGTTTGTGTCTGTGTATATATGTGTGTGTGATGGATCGATAGTCAACAAGTGAATAGAAATAATTCAGCCAGATGCAAAACACTTGAATGAGGCCGAACAAAGGCACTGAATTTTTGCCATACAATTTACAAGTGAAACTAATCCGAACATTGGAAAAATAGACACACAGTCACAGCAAACGACCACTGTTCCACGGCGATCAGAAAATCGCAATCAAGCGATGAAACGAATCAAGAGTTGATTCTCCTTAACTCAATTTTCTACATTGTGATGAAGAACGAAAATTGCATCCAATTGAGAACGAAGTAGAAAAAAGCCCGCATAGCGAAGGAAGCAGAACCAACAACAAAAACAACGCTTCTGCCGATGGAAACAAAAACACACACAACATACAAACGGTAAAAAAGCAATTTAGATCAGCGAAAAGTCGGCGGGTCTCTATCTCTCTCAATAGCGAACAACGACCGATGTTTCACTAGACTGGCGTTTTTAATGGAGGGGAAACAAAATGAAAAATTGAAGAATAAATCAAGAAGCCCATTGTCGGCGATGTATTAAATAAATTGATAAATAGACAACATCGGAACAACGGAGAGCGATAGAAGTGATGCAAAGAAATTTGCCATGGAAGCGAATATTAATAACATCTACGCGAGTATATCGCTTGAATCAAATCTAAAGTCGATTATTTCAATTAAAATGTGTTTTTTTTATATCTATTTTGCTCATTTCTCTTGCTCTCATGCGCGCATCGCGTGCGATAACATGTACACTAGGTTTTTTTCCACTGGCTCGGGCTTCTGCTTTCAAACTTTACGTGATTTATTTCAGTTGGTTGCTCTATTATCTATGCCGTTCACATATATCTATATTGTTTCTGTTCTTTGCTCTTTCCTCTTTGCATTGGCTGTGTGGGTATCGAGTGAGCGCACACAATACATCTTGTGCTACGACCCCATGGCTAATTTCAAATGCGGTTTATTGCATTTTCTATCGTCTTAACTCGTTTCATATCATCCGTGGCATTTTCAGTGTTTTCGTTATCATAGCTGTGAGGCGTGAACAGTACAAGCGTGCATTGCACCGATACCGTACACACAACATTTCGATATGTGGCTTATGTGCGGGATCTACAGAATGTGTGTGTGAATGTGTGTGTTTGTATAAACATGAGTTTGTGTGCATGCGAGCCCTGGAATGCCTCATTCGACGGATGGAACAAGCGAGTATTTAGACATTGTTGTTTGAATGATGTTTATTGAGCACAATATTTGCCCGTTGAAATGGAAATTTGAGCCACTTTCTATGATGTTCGTCCCTTGTATATGCATACGCACACACACACGCATTCAGCAGCCTCTCACTTACTCTATCTCCTGTCAATGTTTACCGATCATTGAGCTTCATAAAACCCAACATCAATGCAAACATGTAGCAATATGTCAATGTTGTTGTTGATTTTTATTTCTGTTCACACGTAAATTTAATAACTCTTTAGTTTGTATTTTTTCTTCACACCACTCTTCATACTTTGTATGCTGGTATTCATTAGTTCAAATGGATGTTTAATAAAATTTATCCAATAATCTAATTGAATTGTTCACACCATATCGAATCCTCTCACCGTCCATATATGTACACATACGTACTTATCACAAATGGATTCTCTTAACGAGCAGAGCATTTTTTCTCCTCTCCATAAAAAAAGCGAGCTAAATTGAATCGTCAAAAATAAATTGATTCGCTTCTCAACGGTGGTGCACATTCCCTTTCTTCGAAAGAGCTCGAGTGAATGAGAGAGACGAACAAAGCCGATGCGTTAATGGATGGAAACGGGGAAATAAAAACCAACTAATTTTTCAAATTAACTTCATGGATCATTGTTGGGGTTATAGTTTAAATGCGTTCATTGGTTCTGAAATGCGCGACAGCACTCTCAAGTATGCTTGAAAATGGTTCAACGAGAGAAAGAGCGAGTGAGATTATGGAATGAAAAACATCGCTCAATGCAGCGATGTGTTACCGAAGATCATTTCCATCATCATTAAAAATTGTGAATTTTTCGTTGCCGCTTCGTTTAAATCCAGGCAATGAACAAGTCATTCACCGGTCCGAAGAAAGAAAAAACGAAGAAAAAAAAATCTACGCATTCGGTAATTCAAGCCAACAAACGCATGGATAACAAGCAGCTTGAAGAATAGATGAAAACAACAAGAAAACAATAAGCGATTTGAATCGGGCTATCAAGCCTGGAATAAGTAATTATAAATTGCTTTGCGCGCACGATTCAATTGTTGCACGGTGCTCGGTCATAAAAAGCAGCGGCAGCTCCAACACCATCACCACCACCACATTTTGTGTGTGTGTGCGCATATCTTCTGTATCATTTTTGGCTTCACGGCTCAAAATGCCATGCCATTAAACTCAATAACAATAATCATAATAATTATCATTAAATTATTTATATAAATAATGATGACAATGACGATGGCTACGGTTGCTACTATGGTCGACATTCCACAGGCACTTAACCAGTAATTTTCCTTCGGTTTGATGTGTTGGTTTTTTTTTCTGTTCATATTGTGCGCGCGAGCTTACGTTCATTCGCTCGCTCCGTTTCAATTCAATTAAAAGAAATTAGCGCACAAAAACTTTTGTGATATCAAAATCCGGCATAATTGCGCAAAAGAGATTAAAACAAGGAACACGAATTTCAACGGAAGTTATTTTACAGCGAGAGATAGAGAGTTGGAGCGTGAGAGACTGTGGTTAAAACGATAAAAATGTAAATAGATATCAGAGAATAAGAAGCAAAGTGATGTTCTCTTTAGTTACCAAGAGAAATATATCGAGAATCCCAAGCTTAAAACTTTCTTCAAACGAAACAACACTGGCTTCAGAATTTTCACCCAAGAAAAAGGAAAATACTTTGACGAGGTTGTTGTAATGTCATCATGTCTCTTTCGCATTTCCTTCACATACACACCAACATGCACACTTTATTCAATGAATTTTATTCATGTACACATCAGAATTTTTATGGAGCACCATCTTGTTCAGCTGAACATTTTATTGATATCATTGACGCAGTTAAATAAAAATTACTGGGATTTTCTGTGTGTTTTTTTTGCTCTTGCAACACGATAGATCATCCGTTTGGCTCTTCTGTAAATCAATTTTGTGTGAAACGTGAAAATATTCCGTCATCGTTGGGCTGAGGATTTGCCAGAGGGAGAAAAAGCAGAAAAGCCTCGATTGAACATTTTTCTGACCTTACATATTGTATCCATGAAGGAATCTTATAACAACGCCGCTTGTGCTCATGAGAAGTGAGCGAGCGAGCGAGCGACCGACCGACCGACCGAACGAAGAAGGAAACGATAACAAGGAAGAGCCAACGAGCAAAGAAGGAAACAGATTCTTGAATTTCGCACTGGCTTTGCCAAAAGAGAGTGTGTCTTCCATCTCGATATGATGAAGTTTTGCTTATATTTTGCATAGAATATATAATGCATAATTTAATTTCAAAATGATTCAAAGCATAGTCATAGCGAGTGACTATGCATACGAGTTGTGGCAATACAAACTGGATTGACATAAAATAAATTGAGTGCTCCGTTGAAAATATATCGAAATGGATGTGGTATTGTATCTCGTTGTGTATGCCGTTATTGGGTAATAAGCAAGTATAATAATGCAAATAGAGATGAATAAAATAATCTATTTTGCGATGCGTATCCGGACCATCGTTATAGTCGTCGCTAGTTTTATTTGATGCAGAGATAGATGTGATCAAACAAGCAAGTGAGTGAATAAGCAAGAGCGAGATGATTTGAATAAAGCCAAGCATGTAGTGAAAGCGATTAGAATGCATTTCATTATAAATACGAATGACGCATCAGCGGTAGTGGATAACGTAGGGTTTATTCAAATCTCATTGTCATCAAAATGTGGTTCTACTGTTGGAAACAAAATCCATGGAACAGCGGCAATTTTACCACAATCAACGTAACGACGACAACAACAATAGAAATCTAGCTATCGCTTGTGACAAACGATGAGCAAGAGCCCCTAATAAAGTGTTCGCTCGGATGCTCGTGTGCGTATTTGGTACAAACCATTCTCTCTTGCTCCCACTGTGTGCCACAAATATCCCGATTTGAATAAGCAATGTGTATTCAACACTTGCCCGAGCTCTGCACAACGATCCGTTCTAAATTCTGTTTTTCCAAATGAATAATTGATTATTGTCATCATATTTTCAATTTCAATTTTCTTTTCCATTCGAGGCTGCCGTTTGCTTTGCTGTGAACGCGCGCACATTGTTTTTCCGAATGAATCGTAATCAACAGCTAGGCTGGTTGAATTTCAGATGGAATTGCGTTTTCAATGAATGAATGTTGCTGCTGTACAACAGCTGTTATCTCATTCATACATGGGGTGTGTTTTTCGCCAGTGTAAGCGTGCACGAATTACTGCAAACGACCGGGATGAAAGAAGAAAAAAAAATACGATCCAGAATGTGGAATGCCATATTCCCACTATGAATTACATATGTATGGAATAATTCATAATTTCGCGTTCGTCTCTCATCCGGTCATGTTCTGCCGTTCGCATTCAATATATAAGAGATTTGGTGCGGCGACGTCGTTTAATAGTGAATTGTTGGAAAATGATTATGACACTTTTATGAGGCGACATTAACTCTTTTTTGTAGTTGTACGTAGCGCATATGCCATCACTGCTGCCGCCAAACGAACGACAACATTTAAATCGCATAAAAGAACCGAGCTTCAGATGACAGTTACGACAATATTACTTGATACGTTCGAATTAGAAACGATAATAAAACCGACAACCAGTTCGATTGACATACCAGCACGTAGCCTTTCTCTTGGAGCCAACCAACAATTTTTTTCCACTATTAACCAAATGCAAAGAACGAAGATGAGTGAAGAAAAAGAATCCACTGCAAAAACCATAGACAAGATTGGGTTCGTTATCACGAACGAACAGATGCGTCGTCAAAACGAAAATATCTAGCTTTTCTGGATCCGATTGTACGATATCATGGCTTATGGTACATACCATAAGTATTAATATGCGTTTTCTCATATCCCACTTGTTTTCGCAATTTGCGAACGGCAAATGATGCCTGTGACATCAAATCATTTGACTCGAGTGAACGAGTCTGAGAAAATGAGTTGCTTGTGTGATTTTTTTTTGTCTTTTGTGCAGGAAAATCAACTTCCGTTAAAGCATTTCTACAGCATTCCAAGTTGTGCAGCCGATTAGAGAGATAACAAATGGCTTATAAGACATCCAATACTCTCTTGTGATTTGAAGCAAAAGAATATCGCTGAAGACGGTTGCTACTGTAACTGCTGTTTTTTTTTTTGCATTAGGTCTTCAATCATTCTTGCATTCATTGTGAAAGTGTCCATATAAATGGCATCAATAATTCCAGCATTTTTACAAGCTGGTTTAAATTCCGTGCATCGTGATCGGATTCAGAAATCAGTTGTGAAATAACGAACGATACTTGATTCAGCAATTCGTGTTTTCAATAAAGCCAACAAATTTGCTTGTGCGCACACCAAAAACAACAACGCAAAAACGCACAAAAAATGTAATTCTATGTAAATTAGGCGAGAACACAAGCATGCTAAAAATATATGATCATTACACTCGTTGAATGATAATAGAGTGCAAAAGGGAAAAAGTCAAGACGACGAGCAGCTCGTCGAATGTAGTACGCGTAAAGTGCACATTTTGGTTCGAAGTCAAATGGAGAGATTGCATCGATGCCTGTGCATGTGAACAACAACAATAACCATTTCACTGAATCTCGTGCTTTCGGTGTAACTTTCAGGAAGAAACACAGGAAAAAAGAGAACCATAGACGGAATTGTGTTTCGTGCTCGTGCATATGGAACGCCTGCAATAGGTACGCATTTGACTGTTTTGTGTTCATGTGTGTTCTTGTGAGTTGTAAAATATCATGCAAAGTATTTGCACCCAATCGAGTTAGAACAACGGCAATCTAGTATTTGCGAGTGTAAAGAGAATAACAGCTCTCGACTAAGTACGCAAAAGTGGAAAAAAAGAGCACACGAAGAGAAATATCCATTGGAATATGTTTGGACTGTTGTTATTTCCCTTTTTTACGAGAAAGCAAGAGATGATAATATGCTGAAAACACAATGCCGCATTACATTTTGCCTCGATGGATGTTACCAGTTACAATCGGAAAATGTTTCCTCGTCGACATTCAATTCTTCGCTACGTTTCTCTTGCTCTTTTCTCTTCGGTCGGTCGGTTGGTTCGAGCGACGACCGATCGGTCCTTTGTTATTGTTGCTGTTGTTGATGCCGTACTGTGAAATCCATGTTTTTGATCTATTTGTATCGGCTTTGACATGGTTGTAGAGACTTGTTATTTGTGTGCAAACATAATGTACCCATCCGTGGATAAACTGCAAACCGATTGCAAAATGATATTTACAAAGTAATCGGAAAGATGCGCGATTTTCACGTTGAGAACGTGATTGTTTAGTCGGTGTAATGGATGCGATGATCTGAAATATTACGTTGGTTTCGAATAGACATGGGGAGAGAGAGAGAGAGAGTGATAGAGATAGAGCCACGTCCATTACACCATTTTATTCGTTTAGTTTGAGTTAGCACACTCGTATCTCTCGGTTTTTGGCCGTCGACACATGTGAACGAACAACAAGACGCTGCTCTCGTGCCTATCTTCCTCTTTTATTCGCTCCATTCTCTAGTTGGTGTTCATGTTTTCTTGTGCACATTATTATTATCTACAGCAAGCGAAACACTTTTTCATCGTTGGTTTGGAGCGGGTGTGAGCGCGATCGCGCTCGCAATTGCACGGTGTGTGTGTGTGCGTGTATGATGCAAGAGGAGAGCATTTCACATTTATTTTGCAAACTATGGCCAACGCGCGAGACACAGAGGAAGTTGTGTGACGAGTTCGTTAGTTTCTATTCCTATATTGGTTCTTTTCATCTACTATTTTATGTTGATTCGAATGTGAGCCCATGCACTTGGCCATAAAACAACGTTTGTATTTATGCTTTCGCCACAGCAAAAACAAATATACGCAACTCATAAGAACAACCGACCAGCCGGCAGCAAGCACCAAATAACATCTATTTTCTTTCTCATTGCCAATCTAAGCAAGTCTTTCTCTCGCTCGCTCGCTCTCTTTCTTTGTGTAGATTATTCGCCATTTTATTATTTTATTATATTCGCGTATGGAAACGTTATTGTTGCTGCTATTGCCTCTGTTGTGCTGTCCGATTAGTGCGCTTTTCTCCAGCCATTTTTCAGTCAACCGTCTCATTTTCATTGCTCTATTCGGTTCGCTAGATATTTTTATTGTGGATTCATTTGTTATGTTCCACTCATTTTTCATTTGCTCCGGACCGCAGAATATGTAATGAAATCGCACTATCCAAAATAAATTCGAGGATAATTGTTGTGTTGAAAAGAAAAAACTTTTTTTCGGTCGTGCTCTGTGTTTCTTCCGAAAACAGAATAGATTTGGTTCTTTATGGTTGTGCGACCATAAATCCGTCTTACGTAAGATTATGCTATGACTTTGTTCTTTCGACTATAATAAGCCAATTTGAGAGTTTGTGTGTGTGTGTGTGTGTGTGTGTGTGTGTTCATGTTCGTTAATTCCCATGATTTATGGGCCATTTCATTCTCTTTTAATTGTCAAGCAAATCTCTACTCGATTCGTTCACAAATTTCGATTCCATTCAGGGCAGAGAAAAAATTTCGAAAAGAAAAAGAAACACTTCGGACCATACAGTGAATATGAATCACAGTGACTCGGTTTTTTTTGTTCGTATGTGTGTGTCGATGCATTAATGTTGGCCAAGTTCAATGGAATCGCGCACGGGGCTTTTACATAATCGCAAACCGGCGGAGAGATATATGCGAATCAAGAGAAAATGGAAGAAAAGAACGGGAGCATACGGATGACAACACGTTCACTGATTGAAATATTCGTATTTAACTAAGAGATGAGCAAACAACAACAATTGCCCAAAACGAACGTAAAAACAAAAGCACACCAGAGCTGAGTGTAAACAGCGGAGAAGAGCGAAAAAAAAATCAACAAAGTCAAGGGAGAGAGAGAAGAAGCTGACGATTATAAAATATGAGCGAGTGGTAATGGTCGGAGCCAGTGCGAGAGAAAGAGCATGAAAGCACACAAGAAATAAAAAACCAGTTCAACGAACTTGAAATTGAAGCCACTAAACCGTAGCACGATTTAGCTCTCGAAGGCAGCAGCAACAGCAGCGGCGGCGGCGGAGCCAGAGCATCGCGCTAAGAAGAATGAAAACAACGAAATGACGGCAACGACAGCAATGAACAAAACAACAGCTCGGTTGCGCGCGCGAACCAGCCGCTGCTGCTCACACAAATGATTTTCGTGTTGTTTTGTGAGTCTTTCTCTATGTGCCTACGATGCTGATTTGTCGATACGTTCTTTTTTCCTCATTCTATCCACGTTTTTTTTTGTGTTTTCGATGCGCTTTTTTCGTTGCTGTTCTGCGTCTATTTTATTTATTTCTCTGTTTTGGATTTAATAATATTACTGCCCTTTTTTTCTCGTATATGTGTGTGTGCTGTTGTTCCTCTAGTTTCGGATATTTATTTATCTCTGAATGTGGAATATTTCTCGTTTGTGTTTTTTTTCGTTCGTTTCTTCACTAGATTCGTGTAGAGCTGTTTGTTTTTAATTCAAACAAAATGTTGAAATGTGGATCGGATCTCGTGTAATTTTCTATAGGCATTGATCATTTTATCGTACATATTTGCTTTGAAACAACAAACGAACGGCACACATCGGGACAAAAAAGTGAGAAAAAAATCTAGAAAACCGAAGAAGAGTTTGTTTGATATGGTCTCTTTTTTTGTTCATTCGAAAAGCAGAGAGGCATGAAATAAACGACTAATAACTGGTTGCGATGGTTTTTTCCCCTCTCTTTCTATTATTTACACACGTTTCCGAGATCCACGAGTCCAAATAGAGTCAAATCTATATACAGTTTTGGTATTATTTATACAATTCATTTGATGTCCTGAACTTCGATGCTCTCTCTCTCTCTCTTTTTTTCGGGCCATCTTTTCGAATTCAAAAACGGAAAATCGCCAATTTTCACACTAATGTGAACAAACTGGTGGGGCTATATTTATATTTTCGAAACTATTTCTCGAGTGACAAATCAATTTTGTAACTTGCGAAATGCCAAATGCAAACCAGGTTATAGTTTTAAAATAACACACAAACACACTGAACACCGCATATAAATGAGCTGGTTATGGAAGCGAGAAGAGTGGATAGAATGTCGTCGACACGGTGTGTGGTTTGACTAAAAATCGATAAGTTCATTGGCATCTTTATTGAGACTGTGTATAGTGTAACGTTATTGCACATGTGACTTTGGCAAGCGGCAGAAGAGTCAGCCGAAGAGAGAGAAAAAATAGTCAAAAATGGTAAATTTAATCCGAAACTCACGCGCTCGCTTGCGTTCATTCTATATATACATCGATAATATACAATTTGATTGTCAGAATTTGTTCGCCTCACATCGCATTCAAAATCCAATAATTGTGAAGTGTGTTAATCTCTGAAGAGCCATGCTCGAAAAGAATCACATTTAATGGCATAATGGCAGTGCGAAGAGTCGACATTCATTCGGTTAAAATGATATTTATCGCTTTGCGAGCAAAATCGTCGGTTTTAGCCAAAAGACAACATCCAATATAGTGTATAGAATAGACAGCTACACTGTTCGTTCTTTTTTTTTATTATCGATTCACAATAACAACGTTGCTGGACGCATGGCAAGCGAATAGCGGCTACGTTAAGCACACATTCAACTAAATTGACGCAAATGGCAACAACGTGTCATTTGAATTTATTCACCACAATTTATTGTTATTGTGCATTGAGAGTGTGTGTGCGCGCTTGAGTTTTTGGTTCGAACAGCAATAAGATTGTTGTGGTATTGGTGTTCGGATTTATTTATGTGTGTGGGAATCCAAGTGGCAATTTAGTGTGATCTATGAGGTGAATCTGAAGAAAATTGAACTAAGCACAAATCTTGGTTCATCCACTCTCTCTCTTTCTCTCTCTCTATCTCGCTCAGCACACAGACAACAGCACTATTGCTTCGACATTCTGTCTTTTCCTTTCAATTCGTATTATTTTCTAACGTGATTGTGCGTGTGTCTTTCCCAAAGTGCTTCAACTGAAATAAATTGCTGCCATATTTTCAGTTATCGTGTAAGCGATGTTGACATTTTCCATAACACACTCACTCATTCAACTCACAAAAATCACGGTGAGTTGAGAACTGTCGCCCAAATAAGTTCAAAACGATCGCATACGTGTTTGAATGCCGAGATTGCTTGAAATTCGTGCACAATTGACTCGAACTATGCCATTAACTTTTCACGCATTGTATTCGTATCATCATCATAGATCTGATTGTCAATTGGTTTTCAGTTAGTGATTTACCTTCCGCAATTCGTTTCGGATGGACTGGTTTAATCGATCCTGTGGTCTCATTCTCACTCACCACGCTCGTATCAGTCGGACGGATTTACCTTCATTTCAAATTCCACACCGTCTACAATATATTTTATGTAGTACATTTGCATACATCTTCCGAAAATTTAAATGTATAGAGTCGACTTTGAAGTAGGCAAGTTTATCACACGACCTTTTTGCGATGAACGAGAGATAGGGAGAAAATATTGGTAGAATATAGTCGAAGCATAACAGCGAAAGGAATGCTTCGACTGACTATTGGGCAAAGGAATTGAAAGTTTGTTTGACGACGACAACGGCAGCAGTGGCAGCAAGCAGCAGCGGTGACGACGTGTACATTACTCTACATACAAGAGGCCGATTGAACAAGAGAGAGAACAATCATAGAAAATTGGGAAGGGGAGAAGATAAAAAGAATTTCCATGTGCATTAAATGGTATTGTTGTACACACGCTCTCCTGCTATCTCTCTATCTCGTTCTCTCTCTCTCTCTCTATCTCAATCGATAGAATTCTTTCGTCGCTTCCTTTGGCCTGTCTCAATTTCATGGCATACACACACACACATATATGGATGAGATCGTTTCAGTTCCTCTCTTTCCAAGTGGTTTTTAGCACCTCAATAAACTAGAATCTATATTTGCTTGTGATGCTAGTGATGTATTACAGCGGTGTACGAGAGAGCAAGCCCCACAGACGATGAGGTGGAAATATTTTTGCGAGGCATTTTAATAGCACACTGCCCATGTATATATGTATCGATGCGGTCGCATAACATGCCACAGCACTTCTGAGATGCGATGTACGAAATATATATATGCTGGGTAGCTGGGCTGGCTGACTTTGGTCTATTTCGAATCGCTTATAAATTTTGCCGCAAAAATTTACGACGAGTGCAAGAATTTATGGCATTTCGGAACGAATTGAATTTCTACTCTTCACATTTCGTTCGCAATGATAAAATTGTTTATGCATGGTGTCATGAACTCTAGGCACAAAGTTTTATGGTTTTTGAAATGCGCGTCGTGTGTACACACATCTATACACATACTCACACCACGAAATTTCGTGGTAGTTCATTCGTTATGGTTATGCCATAGCTCGAATACCGATTCACTAAAGGAATGGCCCGAGATGAAGACATAAGTCGAACGGTGCGCTTTGTTGTTGTTGTTCTTGTTCTGTTCATAAAATAACGTTCGAATGACGGAAAATTGATTACCACGTTTATTTAATGGTGGCTTGTCGGTAACGGAATCGAAGGCAACTCTCATCGAATTCGCTGTTGCAACAGGAGAAAAAAAGAGAAAGCAATAGTAGTACCTCCATAATTCCATGTGAATTCACATTGAATTTTTGCTCCACAAATATCGGCAAATAATGCACCAGAGGATCATAAATGTGATGGCCTTCTTTGCGAACGAAACGAACAAACAACAATCTTCCAATTTATACATATGGGCAACATTCGGCCAATACGTGCGAGAATACAAATAATGAAAGTCACTTGGAAAATTCATAAATTCAAATACGGTGTGTGTAATATTTCGTTTGAAAATTGCCGGGATTTGAAATGAAAGGAGATAGAATTAGAGAATAAATGTTTGCTGCATAATATGCAGTGCATATAATAGAATTTTACCTTTATCAAACGAGCGGAAAAATGTCATTGTTTCAATTCCAAGTTGATGTATGTGTGTTTAAGAATTTTTAGCTCTTTACTTAGCTCTCAAGTCATGTACTTGCTCCAACCATTTTGATTGTGCGATGCCGATATAAATGGAAAATAAATCACACATAAGTCGATGCTGGTTGAATACAGAGATACAGACCGAAAACTATACCGTTTCATTCATCTGGAGAAAACTTTATTATTCTTTAAAATTGGAAACATTTGCCGCCCGAAGGTGATTTATGGTATGACAGATGCTTGGCACATGGAAAAAAATCCCAACGAAAACCGCAATATTAATATTTATCCATTTGAAGTACACTCGATAAAACTTGTTCTGGTTCTGGTCACAACATCCCATTCGGGTTTTAAAACAAGGACTGGCTGCTGCTGCTGCTGCTGCTGCTGAAGGTATAGTGGGAATCAATTTTATCTTGTCACGTTCAAATGTCGCAGTGCAAACCATCTTAGACTAAACGTTATTCGTTCGCCGTGATCGATTAATTACGAAAAAGGGTCTGACTCTCGAAACGACTGCCATAAATTGGCATAAAGTGGCTTTACGACTGCAGGTAATTTCTTTTTCTATCAATTTGTCCATATTCTAAACACTTTTGAATCAATTCGTCCCTTTTTGAGTCTGACAGAGGTATAAATGCCAAAAAGGTGTGAAAAAGGATTCAAATTAAAGAGGAAATTAAATGAAAATGATCGAGTGAAACGAAGCGAGAACGTGTTTTTTTCTCTCTCATCTTCGCGCAGCCCAAAAAGGAGGTGGAAAAACCATGAGTTAATTCGATCTACAAACGAATGGATTTGGGGAGAGGGAAACCATTTCGTTCACGTTATGTTGAGCATAAAATTCGTTCTCGTATCATTCAAAGTGAATTTGTGGTCAAGTAGCAAGCACACAAAAAAGGTATGTTGCAAGTGAAAAGCGAAATCAATGTGAACGGAAGAGAAAAAGCCAGCAGCATTATTTTCTTTGGATTGTGTCCACATTTGTTTTCGCTGGACCGGTTTTTTTTTTCTTCTGTACTATGTCGACCGTTTTTTCTGCTCTCGCAAAAAAAACGAGAAAACATCATGCAACGGTGAAACCGGAAAATCGTTACATGCAACCTGAGAGCACGGAAAAATATTCTGGTTATCTTTTTTTCGCTCTCTTTCCATTTTTCTGGATTTTCTTGTTCATCCCAGCTCTGGCTAGCTACTGATGCTGATGCTGTTGCAAAACATCAACTAAAAGCTTAGCATTTTTTACTGTTGCATTCTTTTTGCCATCAAAGTTGTCGTTGATTTTTTCGTTGTTGTTTGCATTTTCTATTAAAAGTAGTGAAAAAGCATAACAAAATATCCGAATACTTTTGATTTTCTTTCTATGTGCTCGGGTTGTGTTTTTCCTCTCTCTCTCTCTCTCGCTCTCTCTCTCTCGCTCTCTCTCTCTCTCTCTCTCTCTCTCTCTCTCTCTCTCTCTCTCTC
>NW_022595244.1:8490266-8522511 GCF_009176505.1 Sitodiplosis mosellana
TCTCTCTCTCTCTCTCTCTCTCTCTCTCTCTCTCTCTCTCTCTCTCTTCTCATTCTGTTGTTGCGTTCCGGATTTTCTGAAATTTCACTCGAGAGAGCTTACATCGATTCGCATTCTGGATTATAAGTATAATCATTTTCTCCGAGAAAAGACCTGTTCAAGGCTGATGCTCAACAAACGACGGCCACCACGCAAACTTACGTGCATCAGCCACATCGCACCGTTGCTTATATTGGATATGTAGTAGATGTTGAGGGAAATGACGGAACGCACATTAAACTCCACTGTTTATTACCAATGTTCGCCCGTTTCGTAATTTATCTTTCGAAACGATGCATTTGGCGGTTGAGATTTTATGTGTTATAAAAAGAAAGAGAACAGCATCAGCAGCAGCATCAGTATCAGCAACTGAATAACGATCGTGTTGTTTGATAGAATAACTTTATAAAATTGAAAAACTTTGTATATTGCATCACGACGAGTGTACTCGTGAACAAATATCATTTGTGTGCGCATTTATGCATAACCGCTCCATAAACTCTTTACTGATGATGCTAAAGTCAAAAATATTTCGCATGCTTCGAAGAACACATGCAAATATTCACTATGTTTCTCTACGCTCTGTGTGACACTCTATCCTCGTTCGCTCCCCCTCTCTTTTTCTCTCTAGCTCGTTCGCTCGCTCTCCATCTCTTTCCCATCGTATACGCGCTCGCTCATAGGCATCCATGCGATATATACTTTGCAAACAATGCAATGCTAAGAGACAAATGTGCATCGAATCCGGAAGATGGGTCGAGATACAAACATGGTGTGTATAAATAAAATGGAATAAAATTGTAAAATGTTCAAAAGTCTTAGAATACTTTTCTTTCTCCCGAAAAAATTCTACCATTGGAATGTGTAGAAACCGACAGAGAGAGAGAGAGAGAGAGAGAGAGAGAAAAACAACTAGAGACAATCAACTATATACTCGTTTTACAATCGAAAAAGTAACGGGACAACTATACAACCGTTTCGATGTGTACATTTTCCCAGGAATGAAGCTTTTCATATTTCGCATTTCAAGGAGGAAAAACAAGCATTTTTGCATTTTGCTTCTTGTTGGATCTATTCTTTTTTTTCTAGAGAGAGAGAGAGAGAGAGAGAGAGAGAGAGAGAGTCAGAAATGGATTTCATGTGTATAACACATTTATTCGGGTATCTATCGAATTTGTCAAAAGGGAAACTTTGTATTTTTATTAGTTTTATTTGACTTGACTTGTGTGTTCATCTTTTTTTGCTTCACTTTCCGGCACATCGATCGATGCACAGCTAGTGAGCATACTTCAAAAAGTCCAAACAAAATTCTCATCCAAGTGCATGGGAATTATGTGCACATTTTAGCGTTTTTTTTTCTCTGACTTGGAAAATCAACTTGAACTACTAGTGGCTTTAGTATGCGATTGATGATATAATTGTTCGGAAAGTGTTCAAATTGCAAGCAGCTCACCCTTAATTGCAGTCAGGGGAATTGGCTTAACAGCCGCTCAGCTTTGCTCAGTTTGAACGTGGAGAAGTGGGCGTACTCGTTTGTGATGTAAATAAAATGCGCTTTTGCACAAAGTAATCGCTAATTCTTTGTGAAAACTTTGGATGCTTTCTAACTATTTTTCTCGAGAGTTTCTATTTGCTTTTCACAGTCAATGAATTGATTTCGACGGCATTTGCATGAGCTGAAGCTAATGAAATGGTTTGTTTTCACAAAGAAAACCATGAGCTACATCGTTGTTCGAGATTGATTGTTGAATATTTTATTGCCATGACTTCAACTCAAAGTAAACTTCGAAATCGGACCTATTTACAAAATTTTAAGTGATTGTCAAAAATTCACCCGAAATTTAGTTCTTTGAAATTCGATTCGTTCGTTCTTTTCTTGTTGTTGTTTCGAAAGGAATTTAAATGAGAAATTCATTTTCGGCTGTCGGTTCGGCACTAATAGATTTATTTTTATCAGGAAAATAAACAGAAATGCATTAGTGGTATCGGAAAGGGGCCGAGTAAATATAGCGTATTCGAACACACCTTCGAATGACCTCGATCTTCTATTCATTTTGTTAATTAATTTTACGCTGCGTTCAAAGCGACCGCCCGACCGACTCACCTCACGCACATGGAAATGGCCCACACATTCAGGCCGCAATGCGTCCTACAAATACAGTGATAGCACCTAATCAGTGCGCGATGATAGGAAATCGTCAATAAAACGCAAACGACGACACTGACTGAAATATTCCCATTTTATTACGCCTTTGAAATTGTTGTTGTTGTTGTTGCTGATACGCTCGATAGCAAAATATGAATTTTATTTTCTTCTCTCTTTTTTATGAACATCTAGAAATAGTATTTTAATGATTATTTCATCGTTTCAGCAAATACAATTGAAACGAATAGAAGCGCGAGCGAGCGACAATCAGTTAAATCTATTTGGCGAAAACACGCGGAGTTCATTTCTTCGATTCGAGCCAATGGGAACAAATGGAAAAAAATAAAATCCAAACGATCAGCAAACAAATGTTCCAAAGTAAACAATCTGCCAAAGTATCACCTAATAGCGAATAATGACACATTTAAATATTTAACGAGAAACTTGGCTCGCTTCTATTCTGTGTTTTTTTCTATCGAAACATTTATCGAAATCGGATTGACGCGTGTTCGTGTTTCGAAATGTCAATAAAAGTGAACGAACGGCATTTCAAGTGCACACAATTATTGTGAACAGATACAATTTTTTTTCTTCAAAATAATAATGTGTGATTTTCGATCGAATGGGAAAAAAAATCTGGTTTTTTCGTCAGCCGATAAATTTTTGATGATATCGTCCGCTTTTTTGGAGGATATCGATCGTGCGTAGGACGGTTTTTCTGGCAGCAATTTTTATTGTTAAATATTTATCGCGCTTGATAAACATATAATGTATCCAAATTAGGTGTTGTTAACTATGTTCGATATGAATTCAAAGCGAAATATTTTATGACTTTGTTGCTTTTTTTCTGTATCGATGTGCGCGTTAATTCATGGCTCGAAAGTGCTTATCGTCAAGAATAAAATGCATAAATCCATATAATTAGTGGCGTTTGTTTGCAATTAGCCTCATTGTTTTTCAGTCATTTCAGTTCTGCTGATTCAAATGCTCGGTATTTTTTTATGTCTCCTCCTTCGACACATTTCAAATTTTTGCTGTCACAGCCGCTGATACGTCTGACGTGTGTGTACTGTTTCTTTTTTTCGAATATCACGTGGAAAAATTTACCAAACGAGCCGTGGTTTTTGGTTACGAAATGTACGTGCGTTTGTAATTAGAACACGACTGAAATTTGATGTCAATGGTCAAAAATTGGATTGGGCAATGTCACTGCTTCGTCAAAAGTTTTCAACCACATCGCTCAAATAGCGATGAACGAAGTTGTCGAAAAAAAAAATCAATAGTCAATTTTTGTTTTGTGAATCAAACGATTTCGAGCGTAATAATTTTCACGAAAAGTTTCATGCATAAAGAACCCAGAGTCAAAATAGTTTGTCGGAAAATGTGTGTGCAGTTGTTGAAGTTGTTGATGAACAAGCAATGTATGTGAAAAATTTGATTAGCTAATTTCATTTGACTTTTCAATTAGTTTCGGTTCTAGCATTTTAAACGAACAAACGCATTCTCTATCTCTCCATCTTTCTCTGGCTCAGAATAAAGATGAAGAGAAAAATCGTGAGATGTGCAGGTCTATCTCCTGTTCGATGTGCCAGAACGTAATAAGAATGGCATCGGTGCTAGTAGACGTAAAATGATTCGTTTTTGTTTTCTTTTTGGTTTTACGCAATTTTTCGTTTTATGAATTTTCGAAATTGTTCGTTTTTTGTTGCTGTTTTTCCACCGCATGAGAGACGACAAAATTCGTGTTTACGACAGATGTTGACATGTCCTTCGTCTTTTTGATCTTAATTTTCAATTGTCACGTTCTCACATTTTCGTACATTCTAGTTGGAAAAAAAGAACAAAGCCCGAACTAGCGACGAGTTTCAAAAGAGGCGTTCTATTTTGTGTTTGTGTGTGTGTGTGTATTTGAGTTGTCAGTTTTAATTGCAGCACTCTAATTGCTGTTGGTATTTCGTGATTCACTGTGCAGGCGATAGATACACCGAGAGAGTATGAGGCTCTTCGTATGGCTCGGGACTATCGCCGAGCCAAGAGTATTCGTGTGTATACTCGTCGGTGTATATATTCTTTACCTGAACTAATTGCTGCGCTAGATTAAATTTAATTATACCCAAATCGTTGTCGTTTCGCACAACTTTCAACTGTGTATGTGAATGTTTACACAAGCTCGACAAAATGATGAAGCGAACCGAGCCAAAAGGAAGCATACACATTCAGAGAGTTCCTGAGGTTGCAATTCGTTAAAAACAACCGAGAGACATAAATTCTCAAACGATTAAAATTTTGTTGTTTTTTTTTGCTCTGTATGTGTTTTGTAAAGTGTTTTTATTTTCGTTTAGGGCGCGTTTAATTTTTTTTATGGTGGAAAATTAAAAATGGCACCTCAAAAACAGAGAGTTGATACAATTTGCGTTTCCCTTGTTCATTTAAGCAGTAAAACAGTGGTTTTGCTACAATATACTCTCGTTACAAGACCAAGGTTTATTTATCTTGAATGCACCAACAACTTTTTTTTTCGACATTTCACCTGTTTTTCTTTGCTTCTTCTTTCAATTCGCATGTGAGAACGGAATTATTCTCGGTTCTGCTGAACACAGCAGAAAACTTTCACTATTGTCCATTTGATATAATATGCAAATACACGCGGCAAACTCAAAACGGAACGTCATATTAGTAGTTACTATAATTAAAAACACATACTCCAGCGTGTGTATGTGTGTGTGTGAATGAGGACAAAGGAAATGTAGTTCAAAGTATCACAATTATAAGTTTCGCTTTATTAAATAAAATTAATGCGTAGTATGAATCATGGCCGTTAGTACATAATAATTTGTAACAGTGTTGTTTCTTTTTGTTCGATTTTCTCCACATACAAAGTGTGCGGTTATCGTCTATGTTTTTGTTTTTTTCTCTCGCGAAGGAAACAAAACAAAGCAAAAATATAGGTGGAGCTGTGATGTGGCGCACAATGCGTCGGATATGGTAAAATTGAAATGAGAAGCGGATTTTACGGTTGGAACTCACTATAAATTTTGTGTCGCAACGACACAACAGTTTTTCGGTGCTTGTTTTACGACGGAATTATGTTTGACAGTTTTGTGTGTGTGTGCGTTTTTTTTCGGTAATGGAATTAATTTGTTAGCCGATGTTGTGCTAATGGCAGCCAAACAAAAGCGGCGACGCCACGGAACGTTGTTTGAACACGGAAAGCATAAAAACGAGATAAGCTCATTTTCATGTGATTTCCATGGAACTGAGGACGACACGCAATAGAATTCACCCTCGCACAGCATTCGAGCGAGAACAATGAATGAAAATGTGGGTTGGTTACACACACAACCATCATTTGAATTATGTACAAGGCTTTTTTTTCACCAGTAGTCAACGTAGATTTAGCACTTAATAAAAAACAAAACCAAAAACAACATCAATGCGTTACAATTGAGAAAATTTTACCATCGATTTCTCTAAAATAAATTTAATTCGACAGCCCGTCAATCACGGTTGATGCAACAACATTTTATTTCTTTTCGATGTTGATGGCATATCATTTTGTCGTCTAAATGGCGATTTTTAGGATCGTTTGATTTCATTGAGCCGTAAATGGAATTCCAATTGAAAAGTATGTGAACTCCTACGCATCGCACTGTGCGCCCACCATCTGAAGGATTTTCAAAGTGAAATGGAAATTTATCGCAATCGGAAATAAGGTTGTTATTTTGAAGCCGAAATTTTTCAGAGCAGTTGAATTAATGGGCATGTTGTTATCGAACGGTAAAAATCTGTCTCTATCGCTCTGTGGCAAGTAATTAAATTCCACCAGAAAAAAATTTATCAAGAATAAATTGAAGTTGACAATTTTATTTCAGTTGGTGAATTTGTTTCACTCGAGCGAAGGGTATATTTAATTCAGATTTAGATTTATTTCGGTGATAAAATGAATACCGTAGCAGCCGTTGCTGCTGTTCCATTGTCTCGTAGTGTTTGCCAGGTTTTCGGCCTATTCATTTTGAAAAAATTTCCATTTTAATTTCCTTTTCACGCACCTTATCAGCTACGGCCGCTTTGACATCGTCCATTTGCTTGGACTTGCCACTGAGCAAATATTTACGAACCGAGACGTTTGTCACGGCAACCGAATCGGCGATTGAAGGCAGTGGACGAAATAGTGACGTGTTATACATTTTGCTTGCTATCAAAAACAAACAAATAATTGAATTTTCGACTTTTTGTTGTCATTTGATGACCTCTCTTGCCAACGTGAGCGTTATTTACAGCGATGGATGCACACACCCAGAAAAAATTGCTTTCCAATTTTATTTTACGGTAAATTACATTGGCGGCTCTCTTTCTTTCGGATACGGTGATGATCTATGTTGCCTTCACCGGTTTATTTAACATTAATTGTGTGCGCGTTGGTTTTCTACGTGGCCGCGACCGAGCGAGCGCGCTGTGTGTGTTTATATTCTGATGATTCAATCTATTTGCTTATCGATTTCCACACTTATGGCCTATAGTCACGTTATCAATATTTTGACTCTCTCTGAAGTGCACCATAACCGATTGGTTTTCAGTTTGTAGGCCGAAGTATTTTCTCTTTTATGTTACAAAATAAACAAAATTGAATGGTACATTTCGGAGCGGTAACTAGAAATAAAAAAGAACTGTATTTATGACAAGCAAACTTATAAATCGAACATGGGAATCTAATCTATGTAGAACGAATAACCTCTGATGATGATAATATCTGTGTGCTGCAATCGATTTGCGCCACACAAAAGCACTTTTCGTATGGTCTCTCTCTCTCTCTCTCTCTCTCTCTCTTATCAATTCTAATGAGAGTTGAGCGTGGGCGTAATTAGATGTTTATCAAAATGAAAGGAAAAAAAGCTCAATTGGCTTGCACACGACAGATAAGCACATATCTCAAGTTTAATTACTCTAAAAATCCATATAATCATACGGTACAATTCGCTTTCCTTTTATGCCATCGATTTCTAATTATCCAGTATTTTATGTCAACGTCGCGACATGTCATATATTTCACGTACAATTGCGTTTTATTGGCCACACAGAAAATTGTAATAACCTCGAGGTACGTGCTTTTGATTTGTCAAGCGGAAATAAATTTTTATTATTTCTTCTTTTTTCGTTTGCTCGTGGTCCCTTCCGTCATTTTCAATTGCATTGTTGATTTTTGCCTCACATACACATCAGCAATGTACGTATACTGTACGTGGGTGGGTGTACGTCGTTAATATTCTCAAAATGAATTGGCGACGAAATGAAAATTTTACGATTTCACCAGCCACCGGATATGCTCTCTCTCGAATGCATACCGTTGTAAATTAGAGATGTGCCACGCATATTCCTGTTGACTCTCACCCCAGCGCGTACGCCGAAATTCGATCAGTGAGAGAGCTGACAGGGAAATACCAGTATTTTTCCAATAAAAAAGCATTCTGACTGTCAGAAAATTTAATTTCGTGAAAAAGTGTCCTTATCTCGGCACTCGCAGTCACAACATATACGTATAAACACCAAGCCATATAGTACGTTTTTGGTAAGTTCGCGTTCGCCAGTCCTGGCAATATCTAGCACAATTCGAGCCAAACGCACGTAACATTCGCTGAAATTCGATATTTATTTTGCATGCATGCGACGCAAACGAAAATCGAATTTCTAAACAAATTCATGCATTTGGCTGTGAATACTAACTAAATTGAAATTGACTCCGCTTGCGTGTGGGCGCGCATGCATAGCAGCGAATTGATTTGCACACTATAAAGGATGTACTTTGCCAATTCGGATGAATATAATTTCGCTAATTTTCTGATTGACTGTTGTTAATGGAATGAATTGAAAATCCGAAATTAATAACAACGTTTCATCAAATATTTGCGTGGAATTGAAATTTTTTGTTGTTGTTTTATTAAATTTTATCCCGTTTTGTTGACGCGCAGTTTTCTCCCCCAACATAATCACCGTTTACTCAACTCATTCCGGGATTTCGGTCGAAAATATTTCAAATTAATCTATTGCAAAGTTTGACAGACATTTCAGATTTATTATACGCCTGGATAGCTGATGCCAAATCTGCTGAAATGGTTTCCAGAGTGTATCATAAACGATATAATCCACAGTAAATAATTGATTGATTTAATTAAAGAGTTTGTGAACATGAAATATTATTCGCAGAGACAGACAGACAGACAGAGAGAGAGAGAGAGAGAGAGAGAGAGAGAGAGAGAGAGAGAAATTTTCGTCTCGCTTAAAAATCATTCTGATTTCAACACAGCAGGCTGAGTTGGGTGGCACAATTTGAATTGAAATGAATGAAAAAAGTAGACGATATGAAATAGAAACATTGTCGATGGTTAATTGATTCGAGGTTCCGTTTCTGCAAACGCCATGATGTGGAAAATAATTTGTAGCAATCTAAATCGACGTGAAAAAAAGCTCCAATTCAAAATCCGTCTTCAATACCGAATCGCAAGATGTAATCAATCAATGGGAACGAAATAGATGGATCCACATGAAATGATGTTGCGAAAGATTGTTCCGTCGTAGAATTTCTTGTCTTATCGCAAATGTGCAATAAAAAGAGACATGAGCCACATGGAATTGATTGCTTGAAACCGAACCGAGATGACGCTTCGCTCCGCTCCGCGGTCTTGTTTTCTTCTGAACTCTCTTTCTCATCGTAAATGACATTGAATTACTACTTCTAAAGCGATTAAATCGAAAAGTTGAGCATTTTTTGTGTCTTTGGTAAACTGCTCTCCCTTAAACCGAGAGCAAAGAAGATTTTTTTATTCCTGTTCCAACATAATCAAAGGTGCTCATTTTAATACGAAAATATTTAAAAAGTCGTTAAAATGACAAGGGAATGAAATGCGTGCGAAAAGCACTTGTCAGGATCCTCCAATTCACCTTGATTGCGTTGTATGTTGACGAGGCGTGATATGCAGAACTGAATGGGCTCAAGAAGCATATCAAGAAAAGAAAATGTCTCTGTGTGTGTGTGCGACATTCATGACGAATATCATGAATAAATTTACATTTTTATACCAATGTCTTATGACGGGGGCTGCCATCACAAACGCATTCGTAATTTTGTCAATTGATTCGCCGTCGGCTATTTTCGCACTCTTAACCAACACCACCAGATGATGGGCCATAGATCGGGCTCGGTTCGGTCACATAACGATGCAAAATGTTGTGAAAACTATGCAAATCAGTGGATTGACGCAGCAAAAGTGAGTGAAATTCTGTATTCCAAGAAGGGAATTCATCTTGAGAATGGCTTCGAGTGGTGTACAATATCCTCAAATAAAATTAGAATAATGCTAAGTCGCCTGAATGTTGATTATTTTCTCTCTCTTCTTTTTTTGCAGCATTTTCTGCTTCAGAAACGACGTCACATGATAACAGTGTTATCATAACACCAACTCAATGGTGAATGACTTGTTAGAGGGCGACAATGTGTCGACAGTGGCTTTTAAAATAACGGTTTCATCTTTCAAACGCACATATTTCAAATGCTTTTTATGGACGCACTTGAATTTGGTGCTAAAACGGTCACCATTTTGCCTTCAAATGGCTGCCTGCAAATTGCATAGGGCCAAGCATTTTCCCATCGGATGCTACCACCGGAATCAAATTTACATTTGTTTTTATTCCCATGTTTTTAGAATACTACGCACGCATTGTCATCTGGGCAGTCTTGTGGACAGTCTCTCAGATTTCACGCTTGTACACATTTCAAACCATTCAAAAATCCTCAAGATGTACTTTGCAATACTTGTTGCGAATCATTTGGAATGCTTTCTCTACATTGAAATCACATCAAAACCGCCGTCGGCACGTGCAAAACCAAAACCAAACATTGAATGTGGAACACTTGATTAAACTATTTCAAGTTTTCTGTTACACTTTCAATTGGATGTAATCTGGATGGCTGTTGCACTGTTTAACAACTCGCATTAATAAAAACACGGTAATTAAAGCGATGGAACAAAGTCTTGCCTTTGATGGCATGGAAAATGCAGCTTCAAAAGTGTTAATTTAATTTTCGATTAGCGAATTTCAGCTTTTCTACAGCCACATCTCCCTGGCGACTAAAGTTATACGTTCGAAATTCGAGCCATACCATCACCGACCACTTCAAAATCAAATTAAATTGTTTGTTTGTTTCCTATTCAACGCGTCTTGGCTAGATCTTTGTTTCGCATTCAATCGAATTGCTTGCTTCGTTTGACTTGCTCTCAAAAGCTTTGGATGTTTGTTTTCCATTGTCCACCTTTCCCTAGCTGTATTTTGGTGCTCCGAAGATTATACAAATGGGAGGCATGAAAAGTATCGCTCTACAATTTGGACGGTTGTTGTTCCTGCTTCTGCTTTTTTCGCACCATTTTGAACAATGTCCCTTGTTTGCAATCGAACGTAATGCTGTCTTCACGTCATTCAGTGTATTTGGGCGAGAAAATGAAAATCATTTACAATCGACCGAAGAGAGCGTCTATTTATAGACAAAATGGAAAGCAAACAATAACACATTGAATTGACAACGTATAAATTGTATTTATTTATCGATTGCCATAAAGCTATTAGTGTTATATTCTACCGATGACACATTCAAGAGTGTTGCTATGAAATGTGATGTCGATGTGTATCGTGCGTCCTTTCCGGAAAAAAGGGACATTGTTGCGTTGATGTATTTGCCGGGACGACATAAATTTGTCGAGTGTGATAAGCTCATTCTGGAAAGACTTCGTTTTTTCATGTTTAAATACTGAATCAAATTAGCGCGTGGCGACTTTTTTCGGTATTTTTTTTCTTTCATGCATGTTTATTTCGGATTCCACATCATCATCATCATCAACAGCAGCATCATCATCGAAATGGATCCGGGATGAGCTCATTTTCTTTCAATAACATGAAAATTTCCCTAGGTTTGTAATGAAAAATCACTTTAGTTTAAGTTAATAGGCCGATCCAGCCTTCGTTGATTGCTTTTTAAACCAAAGATTACGATGCACGTCTAAGTTTGTCTTTCCATTTTTTTGTGTGCCTCGCTCTGCCGATGACATGGCAAAAGATTCTATTAGAAATTAATGAATTCAGAGGCTGAGCCTCGATTCGCCGAAAACGGCTATCAGTCGCACAGATAAAAACATTTCTGACGATGACACAGCACCATTTATAATGGTTGAATAGATGGCATTTTTCGATTAACATTTCTTAGCTGTTTATTTTCTCTGGCTCCGTAGCACACGCCCACAAATTCTCACCCCTAGCTCACCATAAAAACCGTAATGAGACGTATCAAAATGATCGGCCATGATAATTGATATGCTGCGGTTTTATGAACTGTACTGCGCGTTGGCGCCCCTACGAAGAATGTGTCAAAATGTACATGGCACCAGGGAAGATTGATAGAGGCAGACAGAGCGAAAAAAAGGTTAATGATAATGCTACACCTTTTCTAATTACCCTCGAGGATATCAAAATTAATTTAAATAAAGGACATTCAACAAACAGATCCGCAACGCCTCTATCTCACACACACACGCATATGCCGAAACGAACGAGATTTTATCACCAAATTTTGTTTAATGTAGAATATTGCAGGGATTTTCTGACTATCTGGCATTTCAATCTGCAAACGGTGTGGCTGCAAAAAGAGCACATTGTGAGTTTAGAATCTGCTATTCATTATCATTATCACACGAAATGAGGTATGTGTACAGACATCGATTGCAGCATCATTTGCCTGTGGAATGCGCTTCGTTCAAGCTCAACTCAGCTTTTTTCAGTTCATCAAATGCAATATACGCAAACATTTCACGTGTCGTTACCTTTGAATATCAAAACACTTTGCGTTGCATGCATCATTGTGCCGATGTGCCAAAGCAGTAGTGTACAAAATGTTGCGGTTTTTATGTTTTAACCATTTTCGCAACCTGGAACCGATTTGCCAGCGCACCGACAAACCAACCATTTTCATCTTCTCTCTGCATCCGCGCTCTACATGAAGCCCGACAGCTAATGAAAATAATGAAAAAGTTCAGTGCGAAGCAGCGAGAGAGAGAGAAAACGAGAGCACAATAATTTAAATTAACCGTGTTGTGCTGTGTGAACGATATTTTCGTCAAAATTCACTGTGAAATCACTTTTCTTACGGTTATCTTCATAATAGCATATGTTTTCGAAATTCAATGAATTTCCAACTACACTCATAGCTCGATCGGATGTGTACTGTTGTTGGATGGATGTTAGCTTGGCAACTGCTGTGTGTGACCTTCAAGTATGTGTGAAATTTCATTTTGTTTCCCGCAAGAAGAATGCCATCGTTCCGCAGATAAGTGGCAGAATGAAAATATTCACCGAATCGAGCTCAAGTGTGCGTTTGGTAACATTGATGACATTATCGTGGGACTGAGTGTGTATGTGTGTTTCGAAGTTTATTTTCCCCACAACCTCGAGAGGTGATAGTAACAAATTGATTTTCTTTTTCTCGCACAGAATTGTCATTCGTTCCGAGAATTGTTCTTGAATTATTTCGGCTCGGTTTTTCTTCTCTCCACTTGATAATAAAAATTTCATGAGTTCATGTTTATATCGGATGCCCAGCAATAAATATCGAATTAGATTTTAATTTGGACATCGCCTGAATTGTGCATGCGTGTGCATATGAAATGGATGCTCTCGCAACCGAACGATTCATTGCTTGTCCATTGTTCTCTTTGCTCTTTTTGTCTGTGTCTCGAAAATGTATATCATGCCTGAGCCAATAAAATGTCTTTCGGTTTTAATGGAAAGCCGTTTTTTTGTGTGTGTGCTCTCTCCGTCATGTTTCTCTTTGGCCATCCAAAGTGAAATGAATGTGGTAAAATGGCTAGGAAGTACATGAATTTCGGTTTTATTATTTTGTTTCGATACGAAAGTGTGTGTATGTGTTTCTGTGTGATATATGAAAAAAAAACGCCAGAGTCGAAGCCCAAACAAAAGTTTTTTTTTTTTTGAATAAAGCCGTTTCACAGACTATTGCTCGAGGCAGGCTATTGTCCGATGTACACGATACAATGCGTATGAAGCGCGCTGAAGGTCACAATATTTCCGGATCGCTAGTGATGATGATAAATGCCATGATTGACAAAGACTTTTTTACTCTTTGCCGATCGAAAGAAGATAGTGGAAAAATCATTACCATCACCGGAACATCACGCATTTGGTGTGTGTGCGCAACACACAGCTCATGCACACAAACACATGAGCCGGGATTTGGACGCCTGTTCGTGAATTATCTTTGTCAGCAATTGGACACGGGCGATGAACACATGAACTTTGCTGGCACATAAATTTTGGTCGCTTGTCGTGACAAACAGTGAAATATCGATAAAATGAGCCGGACTGCTGACTGACGCTGTCGATTTACCAACCGAAAATGATGAAACGCATGAATTCGGGTTTTTTTCTGCAACGTTGTCAGAACAATATTTCATTTAATTCACACCGAAAGAAAAATCCATTTTTTTCGGTTACACAGTGATTTAACGAGTTTACTTTCGATACTCGTTCTGGAGTGAATCGCCAAATGGCTTTCTGCTGAAAATGGATTTAGATTGGTAATAGATATGGTTATGAGCACATGAAAAACCTATCTGTTATTATAACAGTGTTATAGTATACAATAAAAATGCTATATCCAGCGAAAGAAAGAAAAAACCACTCAGTGTGCAGTGTGCAACAAAAAAGAAGAAGAAGAATTAACTTCTGTAAATGAGCTTTGAATGTGTTGCTCCACTGCATTTGAGGTGCGTGCATGTTTATGCAATAACGAATCGCCTGTTTACTTTGTCCATTCGTTACGCCATAGAATGCCCTGGGTGTGAAATTTTTTCTGCACTGTTGCAATTATTTTTAGCATTTCAGTCACATTTCTGACAGATATTTTCTAAAGGAAAAAAAAGGCGGCAGATCCAAATTCGGTCAGACCAGAGTCGCTCAGTCAAATGTTTAGTTTTCACAAAGCGCACTCGAGCTCATGCTGCTTTCCAAGAATATTATGGCTTCAATTAGTAAAAATGGCACTGAGATGGTCATGCTGAGCTCATGATGGTTTGATTATTTTATAAGATGAATGCACATCATTTTCAATGGTCGGAATAATAGCAAATATTTTTATTTTTTTATTCAAACCTGTAATTCGGCTATTTAAGCTCAAAATTCTCGGCAAAAAAAATTTCGGCTGAAGTGGCGGTTATCTGCCACTTTACCTTCGAAATCCAATTGGGTCGATTTTTTTTTCTTTGACCTTTAAACATCAAGTGTTGATATTCTATTGAATTGTCAAAAATAACTCATCAAAACACAATCGAGACAGTGATTTGGTTGAAATATTCAACAGAAAATAAAGATGTTGGTTGTTCTGGTGGAAAAACAGCTCGTGTACAATGTGAACCTATGATTTTGTTATAAATAAACCGAGAGAGTAATGTACGTATAAAAATTGTTTCTAGAATAATTGTTCTGGCAGCAGTGGCATGGAAAGTAAACATGGACAGTGTGTAAAAACAACGATGTGGGAGATCTAAGTGGCATTCTCGCTTACTTTGAAATGAAAAAGAAAAGAATCGAGAGAACAATGAAGCACACGTTGATTAAAATACCGATTCAAAAATTAAAAAGCAATTAGAATGATCGTGAAATTGTGATGTAAACAGTGGAGCAGTGTTCAAGAAATGTTGATGAATATTCAAAAATAGATGAAGGATGCCGTTGAAAATGAGAATTCTAATTTGAAACAAGTCATCCGTGAGTTTAAAAGATTGGCGGGAGTAATGCGAAAGACATGTAAATTGAATGCATTCGTGCTTAAGTCGGCTCAATGGCTAATGATTTACGTGGAATGGTATAATATGGCTGAATGTCATTAGATAAGTATTTCGACTCCAGTTGACATGTGATGTGATGTGATGTGATGCATTCCGACCATTCCATCGGTTCAGCGCGAATGCTGAAGATTGATAACTACCATTTTTTGCGTGATTTCTGTACGTTTTGAAAATTCTTGGTGACAAACGAAAGCAACAAAAGAATATGCTCGTTCATATTTCATCCAATTTTGGATTCGAAACTCTTCTCGTTCTCTATGCTGAAGACGTTGGAATGTGTTGCTCATTAGAGAGAGGCGATTCACCATAGGGAATGGTTTTTGTGAATGTGTTTCGTCAAAATCGAGGCAATTTTTTCTCATTTCGTACGAATAATGTGAACGAATTTCACTCATTTATTATAACTATTAATGACGATCATCAACACCGTTCGTTAGCATTCGAGCGGTTCACGCGCTCCCTTACAATGGCAATTGAAATGTGATTGAAACAAGTACGCGCACAGTGCATGGCGTATACACACACAAAGTGTCTATTTCCTACATGTGAAACGAGGGAGAACATCAAAACAGCAACAACAATAGCAACAACAATAAATGCGTACGCACACACGAGAAATGGAGAAGGAGCGAGAGCGAGAAGAAAAAACTATATGAATTAATAACAGCAATAATGATGGCTCAACAGAAATGACAATGAATCAGCTCGCGTTCGAAAGAACGAAGAGGTAAATGAATAACAAAGCAGAAAAAAAGATGAATATAAGAAGCCAACGACATGAAAACATATATACACACACCGTGCCGCTGTATGCGCATAAGAAGCGAACGATTGAGTGAACGAACGAGAGAAAGAAGAAGTTATGCGAATACGACACAAATGATGATAGGCAAAACAATGGATAAAGAATGTTCATGGCAGAATAACAACGGCAAACCGAAGATATTTCCTTAATGTGTGCCCAAGTGTTTGTTGAGCAAAGAAGAGATATGGTACTGTGCGGCACGGAATTGCTGCTAAATCCATGGCAAACACATCGCAGCTAAAGATTCTGAGGAGAGAATGACGGCAGAGCAGAGCAGAAGAAAAAAAAAAGAAATTAACGAGAGAAGCGACGCTTTTTGCGTATTCCTTGTTACTTCTTTGCCAGTTTTCTTTATGGGTTTCGATTCTTATGCGTATAATAACGGTACTCTTCAATGGTCATATGAATTCAAAGCGTACAACTCACAACTGCCGCGCGTTGCCACTCATTCGCGTACACGTAATCATTTAATTGATCATTCGCTTATTTGTTTTATATATTTTGTTCACTTCTCTGCTGTTATTTCTCTGGTCTGCATGTGGTTTTTATTCAATTCCGCACTCTTTTTACGCCCGCTTATGTCGCGCTACTCTCTCAACTCGCCGAACGGGTCAACGTCAATAATATGATTGCATCGAATGAAAAGTCAACGGACTTTATGTATACTCACTGCTTTTGGATCACTCTTAAAATAGACTGATTTTATTGTTTTTTTCTCATGCTGCGTGTGTGTTTTTATGTGCTTAGCTCAGCAGCCTGCTAATCTTGTTCACATACGCGTACACACATCACATGTACCGTTGCTTTGCTTGCGTTCGAATTAGAAATTTCAATGTCATTTACATTTGAATTAATTAAAAATAATTCCGTTTTGTCGAAGGTTCTGCGAGTTTTCTGTTCACTTTATGGAATGGAAAAGTTAATTATTTCGACGAGAATGGTTATTGTTTTAATGGTTTTTCATGTAAAATCTCTTATTTTCCTTACGAGCGCTCATATCACATGTACGATAAATGAATAAAAAAAGTTTCACCGAGAAAGAAAAACACCATTAAAATACAGTAAACAAAAGAAATTTCCAAGTTAAACGAGAGTAAAAAAAAGGATTGAGCAGCACTCGTTGAAGTTTAAGACTCATAGCAAATTTCATTTGCATTGATGTCTTTGCATTTTCTATGACTTGGCTATAAAGTTAGGATCGGTGGTTGTTGTTCTTTGCGATACATCGAAATGCTGTGTTTCGTTTTTGTTTGATAGCTAAACCGCCCGCAGGCAATCACAATATTGACGCGAGCGTACGTTCTACGTGTTTTTCTTGTGAACAATTTTTAGCCAGAAAAACAAAAAATATATTTTGACAGTTTTCGATAGATTTCACATCTATATTACATGGCACACAAACGTAATTCATCATTCATTTGTGCCACTGACACGGAATGGGTGTATTCAAACGAACCAAATCAAAATCGCTCAACACTTGAAACATTTTTTTTTCTTCAGCCATAAAATGGTATTTTCCTTTGGTCTACTTAGAAGCAGTTTTCTTTTACAAAATTTCATGAAATTAGTTATAATTTGTTTATGTCGAGATTTTCAACATCCATGGAAATTATTGACTGTATCATATGAAATTGTTGACAGATTTTCATCAAAAAAATAAATTTTCCTTTTAATTACTGTGGAAAAAATATTTTTATGTTCAGAAAAAAATAGAGAAAGAAACATATTTTATGAATTAACTGGTTTGTTTGTTTTTTTTTGTCCTTACGTTTTATTTGGTTAGTGTGTGTGTGTTTGTGATAATCCAATCCAAAAGTGAATGAGAACGAATAATATTTGTGATGAATGACGAATGTCAACGAGCTATTTTCAAATGCAGCAAACAATGTTGAATGAGATTTAACCGTTTACGATTAGTTTTTATTGAATCTTTCCGTTTCGGGGCGGCCCGCTATTCATTCGCTCGCTATTTTATACAATTGAATCTTCTTTCAAATGTAATCTGGCAATCACTTCAGTCGAAACGATTTATTGTGTTGTTGGGTCCCATAAAAACACACCAAAATATAAATGACAGCGACACAAAATAACCACTTGTTATGTATGTATATGCACTTCTAAGAGGAACGGGAAACTTTTTATTGAACGTCACTGAGTTGAGTCACTAGTTTCAGTTTAATGTGTTCAAGTGATCAGCAAATTCTTCTCTTTTTTCTCTCTCTCTTCGCTCTAGAAATTTTATTTATTTCTCAAATTAATCTTTATTGACGTTAACTGAATTCGGTGTATATTTTTTCCTTTATCTCTCTCTTATTGAATCATAGAGCACTGAAACCAAAGTACTTCAAACACAAGTAAACTCATCGGTATTTGCTCAAAATCAAATCACTTGAAATAAAATGTTCTCTATTTCAACCAACTCCGGAAAGCGAAGAAAAGTGATAATTTTCCAAATTGCAGTTCTATTCACTATTCACTGTCAAGTGGCAACGAAGGAGCATCGATAAACGAATGACACAAAATAAAGTCAGAAAGAAAAAAAAATCGATTTCCACTTCGTGTCTCTATTTTTTTTTGTTCCTCTCACTAATTTTAAAATTCTTCTTCTATTTCATCTATGTTCCGTTTGAAGGTCCACTTCCGATTAGTTATTTTGCTGTTCTTTTATACAAAAATTGAAGGAACCGAAATTTGAATGGTTAAATGAAACAAGAACGGAGAAAAACGAAAATCGAAATTTCACACAGAACAATAAATAGAAATTGCGCGCGGTCTAAATGTACACACGCGAGAATCGGGGGGAAAGAATTCCAAAAACGATACACAGACGATTGTGGTGATCAACAGTCGATGCAAGACTAACGAACAGCAACGGTATTCTGGACGAGCTCACTCATGGGCAATCCGTTTTGCAATTGAGTCTCGCATGCGGCGGGCACAATCGACGTGTCTACTTTTTGGTACTCCGCAATCATCGGGACGCACGCAAATCCAAGCGTCATGCGGATAGCGACTGAAAAACTCAATAACGGGCGATAACGAATGAAGTAACAAGAAAAAAAACACTTGAATAATAGAAGCAATGGGCGCGCATGAGCCGAAACCGTCGTTCTGCAAGCTGAAACAACGTGATTTGAGTGAAATCTTGGATTTTGAGTTATTTTTTAACTAAACGGCTTGATGTGAAGCTTTATACGCAGTTTGTGTTTGTAGGCTATTAAACCTGTTATGAAAAACAATATTTATCAATAAAAAAAATTCATTCCGTTTTAAAATTCTCCTTTTGTTTTCTGGGCGCCATTCCAAATTGCAAATACCTCACTTTGAAACTCTCGATAATAACAGAAGAATTCAAGGTATTTGCGTGGGGTGATGAGGCATTGAGGTAGCAATTGCGCTTTTGGTGCCGCATTCGATGAGGAAAAATTGGGAAACGCGTCGAGCAAAATGCCGGTATGACGTCATCGTTGGTAGCGTTAATGACAGAAAAACAGTGGCAAAGGGAATGGCAAACGGCAGTCAGTAAATTGTCGTCCATCTGTTTTCATTTGGAGTTGATTCTCAACGAAAACGACGATGGAAAAAGACAACACACAGCTATCACAGCGACGGTCTGTGTTGCGTCTAGAGGAAATTGTTTGGGTACACGGGATATGTGGACATGTGTATTTCGCAGGCGCACAAAGTTTTTGCCCAAAACAACGTTTTTTTTCGCATCGAGCAGATGATGTGAATGTGCAATGAAATGGAAAAATGTTCGCTTTTGAAAATCAGCCTATCTAAATGGATTGTTGCCGAAGTTCATGGCAAACAACAACAAAAGCAGCAATAACGACAAAAAAAAAAAATGTGAATCGTATTATTAATATGCCGGTCAGTGGTACACTCATAATTTATTCGCATCGTTTTGCGATAAATTTGTTGTGATCGAGGAAAAATGTTCAATCATCACGGCTTTCGGTGGGCAATAATTAATGGTTGAAGGCTTAAACCACTTGTGCATTTGTACCGCAAAGGTGTGAAATGCTGTGTGCATGGTCGTAAGCCGATTTATCAGTGAAGAATCTATTAATTGGCATATCATTCGTATTCGATCTACCCTGAATGCACAATGAGTTCAATGATTTTACTTGTGTGTATTTGTGTGTGTGCTCAGGTTTTTTTCTGCGCACCGCCATTCATTTTCACGTTGAAAATGCAGCGATATATATTCCAATATATTGGAAAGTGGATTTACGATATTTGGTCTTTTTTTTGTACTGCTAACGCTGTTACTGCTGCTACTGTGTGTATGTTTTTTTTTATTTCATTTCGCATTAAATAGAGTTTCGCATGAACGTTCTGCGGTTCCATTTCAATGAAGCGTTACAAATGCATCGAGTGCATAACACGATTTTCTGTTTGTTTTCATTGGCAACTTAAATGAATGATTAAAATGGGTAAATAATAATAATTGAATGTTGGGAATCAGCCTCTGCACACGCACACACGTGTTGATTACAGCGATCGACAAGCAAACGGGTGTATTACAATTGATTGCTCCTGCGATTGCGGTCAATTGCAACGCACAATTGATACTATTTTTAAAATTGAACTACACACACACACACCCATGTGGTGTCTATCACATGAATGATGAGATAATTCGACGCCGATTGTCGAAAAAATTGCACACTTTTTGCGACCAACATTTTTGGGCACTGTTTTGGAATAAATTGTTGAATTGATTTTCCAGCGAAATAATTCAATATTCTTTCAACCATGAATCAAAGTGCGAGAGCAAGAGGGAAACAGAGACCGAGAGGTTGAATCAACGAGAGAGCGAGCAAAAAAATAAAATCACCACTGAACATTTTGCGTTGGCAGCGATTGTTTCACGATTGACTGCATCGAACACATTATATACCCATTTCATAATGAATGCGGTTACCGTGTTCCACACGCCCCACCGCCAATCACCCATACCTCAATAGTTTTGCATTTTGTAATTATATTTTCGGTACGCATTTAATTTACAATTGGAAAATCATATCAATACACCCGCAAAACAATCGCAACAATGATAACTACTAATACATTTGTGGTTTTGTGGTTGCTAGCTCGCCTCTTTTTTCTTTCTTCTCTCTGGCTCGTGCGCGAGTTAATGAAAAAAAATGGAATATGTACCATTGATATGTGTGGTAAATAAAATAAAATGAAAACCTAATCGCAATTAAAGCGTTTTGTATGAACGCATTTTCAGCGCATTCACACAATAAATTGGATGAAAAAAAAAGCCCGCGTGATGGTTCAGTCGAATCAATATATTTCTTGTTTTGTGCTTTTGCCAATGAATTGATTGCTTTCCGTTATTTTAATTCGTTTTTGTACAACGAACCTTTTCCATTTTTTCTGACAGATTTTACGTTTTTTTCTTCATGAAGGACGATGCATCGTCCCTAGACAATAAAATTGGTGTTGCTTTTTTTTAGGCGGAATCCCTTTGAAATCACATCTGAGAGGTTGGTGGGTGCTTTCGTTTACATTAAAAATGACCAATTACGGTGGACGCAGCAGACTGATAACATTCCAGAACAATGAACCGGTTGTTTTTTTATTCTTTGCTTCCTTTTAAATGCCTATCTCATCCATGCCGAGATTTAAATTACCAAGAGATGATGAGTCGTTGTGCTCTTTTATTACTTACTGCGTTCGCTTGTACTCATGCAGCACTCGCGGGGAACGTCTTCCATTCATTTAAAAAGCAATTCGTATTGGAAAAAATACAAATAAAAAACCGGTGAAAACAAACTGAACATACCTGCAAAAGAGATAGAGAGAGAAAACCGTTCAAATTTTAATATGAAAATATTCAAATGAGCTTATAAATTATTGATCAAACAAACGTCGCAGCGATTCGGGCGAAATTATAATATTTGCAATAATCAGGAGTCACACTTTGATTGCATCACAAAAAATCATCCATTTGATTGGAGTAATCATTAAATGATTTCCAATTGAGTCGATAAATGTTCGATTGTATATGAATTTGGGTTTGTGTTTGTGTTTTGGATGAGTCAATAATCCCATGTTGCATGCAATAATTTGATGATTGATTTTCAAATTATTTGTCGCTCATTTTTGGAAAACTTCAACGATTGACTGAGAGTTAATAATCACACATTTCGTCAGGTTATGGAAATTGATGATTGTCTTCTTCTCGTTAAAAACGTTATCTTCAATTTCATGAAATTATACAATTAGGTGAGTAATTGGAATGCTCGTGTGCTGAGTTCGTCTTTTTTTTATGCTTGATAACACGAGTTTTGTTTTTGTTGAAGCAGAAGTTCTGTTCTTTTTTCGATACCATTGGGAATGTTGTTGACCAACCGGAATATTTCAACTGCATTTTAAAGGCATAGCCCAGAAATACGATAGCTCTTGATGTTATTGTTGCAGCCGACTCGGATATGGAGACGCATCCAACACAAGCACCGTCATGAATTAACAGTTACGGAAAAAGTTTTAAGTTTAAATTGATTAAATAGCATTTTTACACGCGATCCAGTGACGGAAACGATGGCAAGCCTCCAAATCGTGTATGGTTCGTGTCACATTCTCACACCGCAGCCACATAATATGTCGCGCGTTGACTTGACGAAATCTGAGTAACAAAAAACACTTGAAGCAGCAGCAGCAGCAAGTGCATGCACACCAAACACCAAGCTACCGAAAAAGTAAATCGATTTGTTTTCAAATTGCAACATAATAATTGCATTGTATTTTCATCGCCATGCACCATGTTCAAGTGGCTGTGCAAAAGAAACGGAAAACGGAACGAAACGTTTTCTTTCGCTCCTTTGTAGTCAGTCGCATGAAATAGTTTGTTTTATTAGTTTGAATGGATTCGCTTTCACCGTAACTGTTTTGATGTGATTTATTTGCGCGCGCGGTAAATAAAACTGAAATCGATAATAAAGCATTTCAGTCGACATACACAGACACACACACATCGAGTTGAAACTTTGTAGAATGATTTTTTTGTTCTGTCTCGCTTACCCGTTCACTCGATAGCTGCCGAAAGGAAGTACATTCCAACAATTTGGTGAGTAAATATTTCAAGTTTTATGGGAAGTAACGAGCGGCTGATGTGCGAAACAGCCATTTGTTTGCGTCTTAAAAGCCACAAAAAATGTGTTTTCGAAATTAAAGTTTTCAATGGTTTTTCTTTAGCATTTTCTCAACGCTCTTTTACTCTCTTTCACATTCTCTTTGAGTGCATAGTAAGCAATTTGTAAGCCACTGAATAATTCTGTTTGCTTGCCTGTCGGTTTTTCCCCAGTTTCTGGTTGCGATAAATAGACTTTCTCACTCCGACCGAACTACATTATGCATAAAATCGGGTGTGTTTTATTTACAGAATAAGCGCATTTTATTTACATTTGTACGTACATTTAAATCTGTGCGCAGGAGGCAAATGATGATGATGAAAAACTTGAATCCCATTCTTCGGAATGCCTTTGGGGAATGCATTCCTTCGGAAATCGCACAATTTCCATGGTTTCATTTCAATTAGTGCTTTTCACTGAACATTCTATTCAAACTTTAATCAAATTTTCACGTTTTCTTTTCAACAGCAGTCATGTTTTTTCTTGTGGGCAAGGGAGGTACAATGTGAGAAACATTTGATTTTGGTTCCATGATTACTCATGTCCAGCCCACACGTATCCATGAGAAGGAGAAAAGTAGGGCATTCGAAGGACTTCAACAACCGCCTCAACATTTACGTCGAAAATAATATTTAAACTTATCTAACTGCAATATTTCAACCCATTCCAACACAGAGATAGAGAGATCTTTATCTTCACAGCAACTATCTCCAGAACATGAATTCGCACATCCAAAGACACAGAGCGCTCGTAAGTAATTTTGGAGTAAAAGTTTTTAATTAAGTTCCAGCTTGGAACATGAAAAATTGCTGAAGGAAAACGAAACTTGGTTGTAATTTAAAGAAGTAATGAAGATGACAACTGAGATATGCACTGGACTGGCAGAGATGAACTGAAAATTCACATTTTTCGACATTCGAAATTCTTATCTCATTTTATCTCAAATGGATGCATATTCTCAACTGAAACCATTGTAAATATTGGGTTTTTAATCGAATAGCAAATTGATTTAAATTCCAATTGGTGAATTTATATCAAGACAACATTTTTTGTGCTTTCGTAATAAATGCAAGTGATACTCGTCGACTTTTGATGTGAATCAATGGGAAAAACGGAAGTTATGTTCAACATACTTGCTATATGGTCAAACTTAGCATTCGACCATCAAAAATGTAGAAGTTGAACCAATCAATCATAATAAAGACATGAAGAGGCAATTTATCTGCTGAATTGTAAAGGTAAAAGGAGCTCTTATTGAAATCCATTCAGAAGAATTCTCGAAATCGCCCCCGAGCATCCATAAAAAACGAGAGCCGCCAAAGCGTTTGGCCATCTGCAAATGGAATTAAATGCCATCCAATGATGTGAAGGGGTTTTTATAACTGAAATTCACGATGACTGACATGATATCTAGACTTATGGTTTTCGTTTACGGCGAATAAAAGCCAATGCATACTCGCTTCGAAAGCGAAGAGTAGAAAAAAAATGGTTTTTTCCCCCAATATGTTTGAACAATGATATGCGGTTTGATGGACAGAAATCGGAGATTATAATGGACGCGGCGTCCTTAAGAGCGCCACAGCAAATCCTCCAAGCTAAATCATGAAATATAGTTGGGAATAAAGTGTAAGTGTGGACATAAAATGCGTAATCGATCGTCGATTCAGCCATTACGACAGAGTCATCGCGGCGATGGATAGATGGATGGATAGCAAGCAATGCTCACAGTGTTAAAGTGATTTTGGTGCACTATGTGAAACCGAAAACCATCATGAATCCGTCTCAAAAGCAAACGAGAGTAACCAACATAAATAAAAATTGGCTCGAATTGCAAATGGGTCAGAATTAAAGAGTGAGAGAGAGAGGGAAAGAGAGAGAGAGAGAAAGAGAAAATCAATCGAGATAAATCTTCTTTTCGCTGTCTTTAGCAAAGAGATGCGTAATCACATTGCAATAGAAATGAGTTGTAAGCGATGGTGTCTGTTTTTGCATTCTTTTCGTTGTACATTTTATGGCAATAGCAATCTATTTCAATTGTATGCGTGTGTGCATGTTTCACAAAAAGACATGCTTAATGCCCACGCATTTCACTCATTTTTCATTCGTTGCAATCGTCCAATTGCATCACATCCATTTTATTCCGAGCAAATAATCTTATTTCACATTTTCAACAGTCATTGCCATATCAAGATGACGTGCATACCAAGACAGAGTACAACACCAAAACGAATAAAACGTGTATCAACCGGAATGATAATCCAGTGATAAGTACTTAAGAACGTATCAACAACTGCAGTTAAGAGTACGACTAACGAGAGAGTGAGACAAAACTGAGTTTAACGGACGCGTGTCCGCGCGCGCTCTTGGTGTTGTGTTAGCCGACGATGCGGCTCAATGGGCAAACTGAAACAAAGTGTGAATCATTGTAACATTCGTGTAAGAATGCTTTCGTGCAGTTCGTTTCATATTTAATCCGTTGCACACGAAAGGATGCTTTCACACAAAATACGCTCGCCAACGTCACGAAATCCACACCAAATGCACTACACACTCACTCGACATGAGCTTATAATTCACATTCTGTTTTCATCCCAGCTGAAAATGATAACACATACACTGTGATCAAATTATATTTTTGAACATAATAAATTTGTGTAACCGAAAAGAAGCGTCGTTAAAAAAAATCGCAATTTCATATACACCCCCCAATGTTTTTGTGTTTCTGCTCAGCTTTATGTCGTATTTCAAAAGTATTATTCGTGCAAAGCTAGTATATATACATTGTTAAGATTTGAATACTTAGGCAGAAAAAAAACTGGAGATTTCCCGACGAACGGAACATCGATGCAGGGAAAATCAATAAAATCAAATCCCAGCTCGCATAAACGTGAATGAACTTTAATGTGAAATACGATAAGTGTGGATTTTGGGATTATATTTTCATATTTCTGTCTGAATGGAGCACGTAATTTTGAGCATATTAGCCGTTTAAGGTGTTGGTTATTCGCCAACATCAACATGCCACCAGCCGAAGGTCAACAATGGCAGAAAAATCACTGCCAATTTAAATTCACTTAGGTTTCTTTTCCAGTGTTTTCTTATTTTCCACCAGATTTTCTTCCTCTTTAAATGCTATCATTTTCCGCATTAACCCAAAAAATGCAGTGCTACTTGGCTCAGCAACAGCAACCGTCGCATTATTTACTCAACAGCGTCTTTTCTCTCGTTCTCTCCATTCTCATCTCGTCTCTGTATCCACAGGCATGATGAATATTTCTGGTCGTGTGCGTGTAAACAAGACTTATCGCACCGCAATAAGCACACTTTTGAGTCGTATTTTTCGTTCCTCGGTTTTTTTCGCCGAAATGATTTTCCTATTCTTCTTCTTTTGGTATCATACAAATGAGGGGTTCGTTTGCACGCCAATTTTTCATTTTCTCCACAGCGAAAAGTGTTCTTCTCGGTACATTGGAAATTTAATAAGATTTTTTTGCGTTTGCCAATAAATGCTTCTCACATTTCGGTACCGTTTTTTTTCGGCAAGGACAAACAAAGAGAAATAAAAAACAAAAACCTTGTGCTGGGCAAAGCAACAGTCAAGGATTCTCTTCTCAACTCTGTGTGTTTGGTATGTGCGCGCCGTGTCGTACACGTTTATACTTTTCGTATCGCAATTTTTCATCTGGATCTATGTGAGTTCTGTGTGAATCGCATTTTCAGAAATCTGTGCAACGCTTACTTCATTTTGTTGGGAATTTTTGTGAAATGTTTGCACGTGTTTTTCACATTTCACACGAACGAGAGAAGCAGAGTAGAAAGCAGGTATATGATTTGCTTGTGATAAAGCGTTTGAATTGGAAGCACGAGTGCAACTAATATATATGTATATTTAATCCTGATGTGTTGTCGTTATCTTCAAAAGTACTTCGGTTGCAGCCCAGAATGGATCTGATTGCATTTGGCACACAACGACACGACGAAAAAAAAAACCGAATTGAAAGCAAATCGGTATCGAATTATTAAAAAATGGAACGGAATTTATTTGATTTGCTCAAACGTCACCATTTGAGGTTAATCCGTGCATTCGATAACGATGACAACTCATCGATTCAGTTGAGCTGAATAATGACAATGAAGCATTGAATTCAATTTGTTATGCGGTTGAGGAAATTGATATGTTTGTTAACGGGCTTGAGAAAATCTCATTTTACATTGCAATAATAGTGGTGGGAAGGCGCGTGCAATAAATTCAGTCAACATTGTGCACGAAGTGAAGAATTTTCGAGACGAATCGCCACTTCGACATGTCTCTGGTATAATGATGCTCGAATCAAATGGCGATTATTCCATGCGACAGCGTTTCAAATGGCATTTAAATGTGTTTTTATGCTAAATGCTGGTCAACTGGCAAAAGGCAAGCACAAATGGCCAGTGCTTTCCATCGAATTGTAACATGTTCGCATCGGCATCATTGAATGATGCATGTCTTCATCATATTATTTATGGATGGGCGCATGTTATGGGGGAAGAGCGACCGACCGACTGTTTGAAAATGATAGAGTGAATACTGAAAGAGGAATCCAATTTGAGAAACAATCGTTTGTGCGCTTTTTTTTCTCTCTCTCCTCTCTCTCTCTTTTTTCCTCATACCATTAGAGAGTTATCATCATCATCATCATGTTGCTGTGTACCAACCGTACGAATAAACCACAAAAGCGACATTCTTTGTCATTTCGTTTTCTCGTCATTTTAATTCCATTTCGTTCTGTATCAGCAAATGCACACATACACGATTCCGCACACGAAATGTCACATCCACGCCACATGCTTCACTCGGTCAATTCAACAATTCAACATATGAGCAATTCCTCTCTATGGATCCCATTTAATTCTCTCCTGTTTTATTCGTTTTATCCTCTTTCATTCCAATTTTTTTTTCCTCTTCTGTTTTTGCCGCATTTAGCTTTATAGCTTCTCTGTATCGTGTGGCATTTGGCAAACGAAGAGAGCGAAAAAAAATGAACGAGATTTTGCTTAGAAGTGTGTGGCACACGACGAACGAGATAAGAAAAATGCCATGGTAAAACATTCAATCGTCCGAATGACAATAAAATTAGAATATCGGTCGTGCATTGATAATAGAAGTGAAGAAAACCAAGCATTGGACATCTTCATTGTCCGCCGACAGAGGGCAAATCGCATGGAGTGGTGACAGAGAAACCCATTTTTAATCAAGTTAAAGGCAATAAAGCATGCGAAGTGCTCAGTATGGCCGCAATTTGAAATGGATGGCGAAAATTTTTATTCCAATTCACCCATCAGAGAGAGAAAAGAAGAAAGTGGCGCCCGTAAAAGGCACACCAAATGGAATGCTTACACGGAAAATAAAAAAAAGGACACACGACAAGAATACGCCACGACACGTAATAAAAGAAAGCAAATTTAGTCTTCGGCCGAGTGCGAGAGGAGCAAAAAAGTAGAATAAAACGAGCTTCATTGTCGCTTGTGAATGATAATAATGGATGGAAATTCCAGCACATATACTTCGCCCGCTCCGAGTGCCAAACCATATTCAGCATTTTCCGTAGTCGATTAAATGTTCAGTATGTTTTATGGGCTGAACGCAACAGAATGTTTATGAGAGCGTTTTTCAATGTGGAAATCGACTTTCCAACAAACATTCGGTCCCCATGGAAATTATAATTTTGTCCCATAATTTGGAAAAATTTAATAAATTACGGTAAAAATGGTTCGTTCGTCAGAAACACGAACATTTCGAATTTCGTTTCAGGTTCAAACAAGTGGGCGGTAAAGGTGCGCGCATCAAATATTATTACGCTCGTATGTGTCACACAGAACGACTCAATCGAATTCAAGCGTCTCATTTTGGATAGGCGACCGGTTACGGTTATGCACAATCTACACACACATGTGTACACATGTATGCAAGCCACAAGTCGGTTTTTGTGGTTATTTGTTGGAAATGTGTTTTTTTTCCCCGACAAGAGAAATGAAAACTTTTTACTTTTTTTTGTCACCAACCAAATCGATAGCAGCCGAACACCGTATTTCACTTGCAAAGTGTGGCTAAACGAAAATGGAAATGTGCTGTTGTCATGTCTGTGTCGTGAATTGCAGACCGAACAACCACTTTAGAGAGGAGGATATTTTGCAAAATTTTCTCTCATTTTCTACCGTGTTGTACAAAACAATTCTATTGTACACACATCAAGTTTACCGTGAAGCAATGGATACGGACATTGCTTCACAAAGGCGTTAAGCTCTCGTCATACAAACACACACACACACACACACACACACACACACACATATCCATTGTACATAAAACATTCCACATGTTCGTGTGGTAAAGCAGACGATGGAACAAACGGTATAATAAAAGCGAAAAACTCGAATAAAACTTCATTTATTTTGACATATGCATGAATGTGTACGCAATAAAGTTCAATTTGTTCTTGGCAAACGGTGCTCGAGGATCGGGAGATAGAGAGAGGAAAAAAAACTTTTTCAAGCAGTTGACAGCTTTTAGCTTTGGGATACCCGACGAACATTGTCTGCAACTTTTTCATCATGTTTGTTTCGGTTGGTGCATGGGTGTGAAGGTAAATAACGCAATGCGCTGTACGTATTGAAATGCAAAGCATCAAAATCTTCGATTCGAGATGGCTTCGGGGAGAAATTATGCAAAAATCCTTGTTACACAATGACCTCAAGTGACATTCGCATTCTCCCTTCTGTTGGGTGTGTATGTGTATGAGTTCTGAGTATCTATCCTAGCTAAACCACACTTATATCTCTCCATAATTGTTTGCAAATGTTCAAAGTTCTCTTCTTTTCCTCCACTTTTTCACCACCCAACTTGACGGAAAAACTTGTTCACTGGCACCGCATTAGTGTCGTAATTTCACATTCAATCGATATACAAATGAATAAAAACACTTTCCGGCTTTTAGTTTCCATAAGCGTAGTTCGCCGAGAGTTGCTTCCATTTTTTATGCTTTCTTCTTGGCACAAACACTCATGAGCGCGCCATGCTTTTCATGGCGAAATATGGTTGTTTGTAGGAGTGTTTTTCATGGGGTATTTATTTTTTGTGTATGTGTGTGCAAAAGTTCCATCATCAACCACATTGTAAAACGATGAGACGATGTTTAAAAAAAAACAAAGTGAGACGAAGAGATAGAGAGAAACGCCGAAGAAAGAACGAAAAATAAAATGGAATGAGAAAAAGAAAGAAGAAACGTCGATAGCATGCAATCAAAATAAATGGAAAATATTGAAGAAAAACCAATATTTCTTTTATTGATGTCATCGAAAGTATTTCGATTCGAAGAAATGAGCTCATGCACACACACCTTTCAACAGCGACAACGTCACTTAGTGGCCGCGTGCTCCTGTTGAATGCATTTTGTTAGAATATCAATTCATAGACAATGTCGTCGACGATGGCGACAATATTTATTATTATTTCAGCATTTAAGTGTTTCAAGTGTCTGGGTTTGTCGAGCAAATGATGGGTCATGGCGTAATTCACTTGAACACTTGCTCGCATCGCATCCCCGACACCACCCATTCCCATTTTGAAACGTTTTATTACATTGACATTTATTTTCACCGTTGTTTATTATTACCGCACTTGATATTACACACACACAACAGATGCTTCGCTTCGCGCTAATGGCATTCTCGAGATGGGTTTTAATGCTTCCATAGTGCAATAATGTTGTTCGACTCGATGGCCAAATTGATTACTTTGTTCTTCGTTGATTAAGTGAAATTTGCAAAGTTTGTGAAAGCAGACTGCAGTGAAACAATGTGCTCCGCTTTTTTCTAGAATGAGAGGACTGGAAAGGGATAATTTGATAACCAAGTGCATTACGATCATTTAGAGCTCGCGTAATTCTTTAAATCAAATTCCATTAAAATGTTCCATTCATTCCGCTCCCACCAGCTCGAATGTCGTACAATTTAATTATAGGAAAAGTTTTTGGATATAAAAATGTTTTTTTAGTTTAAATGTTCTGTTAAAGCTTCATTTAATCGATACAAAGGATTGGCCGCGCTGTCATTTTTCCATTCATCATAATTTTGTTTGCGCCATAAAATCGATTTTATTTTCATATTCAGCGAAAATATTCTGGTAAATATTTGTTCGAATAAATTGATTGAACCACATCCAAATGTGCGCTTCCATAACATTTACATTGTTTCAACGCCTTCCGAATTATCTGCGACGGAATTAATGTGTCGACCCACACACATAGAGAAAGAGACACACGCTGACCTTTTTGGCAACATTGCAATTCAATATGATAAGAATTGAGGCAAACGACAGCGGAGACAATGACTCGAAATGCCTTGAGATTGTGGTTGTCTTTGTTGTTCTGCTTCGACAAACTGCCAAGTGACCAAACGCATTATTAGAAGGATTTGCCATGTCTTGACTGTGCTGAGATAAATAACAGACAGGCATTGGGTGATTGCGTAGCGCCCAAACTATTTGCGTTGGCTTGTATCAAATGCCAAAAATGGAGACGACACACAATTAGAGAGCGTGTGAGAGGAAGAGAGAGAGCGAATGTTCCAATTTCTTGTGAATTGCACCACTTGAGCAGCAACAACATCTCAAGTGCTCTTAAACTGGCTCAATTAGCTCTGGATGTAACAGAATGTCTGTGTCAAAATATGTAAAAACAATGGCCCATTCCCAGTAGCCAGTGCACAATGGATGCGGCGCGCACACCAGTCAGCAAGTGTGATAAATTGTAATCAAGATAATGTTAAACAAAAGCGCAAAATGTTGTTCACTGGGCCAAAAAATAACAAACCGAAAAACAAAAACTGCATGGTCGCCATTCGAAGAGTGACAAAGAAATTGCGGCTATGGTTTTTGGCAGAGCTGATTTAATTTTACATCAAATATTGAACGCCATTTATTATTAATTTTATTTGCGTTGGTCATTTGGGGCAAACGATAATTTGGACTGAAATCAATGCGATTTTTTTTCGGTTTTATTACCATCGTTTTTATGTGCCTCGATACTAATAACACTCGACCACACATACATACGATCTGCGCCGAAAACACAAAACATATAAAATATTCACAATTTCATAACGCAGTTCGTTTTGGGATTTCTCTCTCTCTCTCTCTCTCTCTCTCTCTCTCTCTCTCTCTCTCTCT
>NW_022595244.1:8522521-8628252 GCF_009176505.1 Sitodiplosis mosellana
TCTCTCTCTCTCTCTCTCTCTCTCTCTCTCTCTCTCTCTCTCTCTCTCTCTCTCTCGTGATGTTCATCTATTTGCATGTCAAAATTGGAACGGAAATTTAGTCCGATGCCATTTCCTTGGATAATAAAAATTCAAAGCGTCAAAACGAAGGGAAAAAGTGAACGAGAGATTGGAGTGTGAGAGATAAAGAGAGAGGGATAGGAAAAAAAATGCTTTCGAATTGAGGTCATCTGGTTGAAAAAAAGCTGCTGCTGCTACTGCTGCGACTGCATCCAAAGTCAAATGTCAAACGAAGACTTTTAGCTTTATGACTCGCTGTATATTCTTTTTAGTGAAAACTTCATAAAACATTGTTGAACGAGATCGAGAGTATTATATCAGCTTGCTCGGTACACCATTGCATAGAAAGAATGCTCGGATTGAGTTGTTTTTGTTGGTCTGACACGTGTAGCGTTTGTTTTTAAATCGCCCGATTTACAAGTTTATGCATATATTCGAAGCATCCGAATATAATGTCAGAACCAAAAATTTTGAGCAAATCTTGCACTGTGCTCCGAAACTGGAATGACGTCAAATCCTCCATTGGTCACAAGTGCTTGGAATTGTTGCTCATTTGCTTGTGGATGTGCATCACGGAATGCCCTTGGCCAAAGATTACTTGCTTCGTCTCAACAAAAGTAAATGTTCTAAAACCTCTAGCAGCTAGTCGATGCAGCCCCAAAGCTAAATGAAAATGCTTTTTTGGGAAATACTTGATCTGTCCATGGGAAGCGACGGTGTGTACGTGATTTAAACATAAAATCTTAATTCCTTTGCCCCAGAGAGAACGAATAGTTCTATCAATGTGAAAACTATTTGCCAAAATAAAAGATGAAAACAAACATTTGATAAAGTTGTCGAACATGTAACACGACAAAGCACTTTGCATTGGAACAGAATTTGGAATTCGATTTGAATAAATATTAAATGTCGAAACAAACCTTGTGCAAATCAACATGATATCGATTTTCACATCACATCTCGCAATCACATCGGTATGCAAACACTAAAGCCAAACTTTGTCTAACTTTCAATTGCGAACAAGCGAGCGAATTGATATGAATTGTCTGTGTATTTACGTTTAGTACATTGAACGACTGAAGAGATATGATGTAAAGACCGGATGACGATGTTTAATATCGAATTAGCAAGTTTGTACTCGTATGTTTGTGGTTGCACGTGATTGCATTGCTCAACATCCGGTCCGCGACATGAGCTCCATCGAAATCTCTATGTCAGCCCAGCATCAACACATATATACTATGTTATTATTGTTGAATTACACAAACTGCGCTAATTCCGCAGGCCAAATCCACTTGAAAACGATTTTCGAGGCCAAAATCTATATTTCATTGTTGGCCGCATTCGGATGAGTTTTTTCTCTCCCCCATTTTGATGCTAAAAACCAAATCCAGTTTGAATGACTGCGAATGGTATTTTATTGCTAATGGAAAGTCGCTGCCGTGTAAATAAATAATGAACTGGGCGGCTCCAATAAAGTATAATCCTCGGCATTTAATTGAAGGCATTTTCGATAAATCCATGGCAAATGCTTGTTTTTCAGTTCGAGTCCATTAAATATACAACCAACTAAATGTACATTTCATAGCCGAAATTTGCATGGCATTTAGTTCTGAATCAATTGCATCAAATGATTTCGTAATTACTTATATGTTATTGGTAGACACAATTCATAAACATGTACGCGCTAAAACAGCTAATCGATATGTTCTGGTTTTGAAATGGCGTTCAAATACATAAACTTGCTTTTGACATTATTTGCTTGGCAACGATTTGATATCAAAATAAATCATTACGTGGGAATTGCCGAATGTAATCGAACAACCCTTGAGCATAATGTAGTACAGCTGGATTCAATACGAAAATGGTTCGTTTGATTACATTGAAAAATAAATAGAAATTTCTAATTGACATATTCAAACATCCATTGCGAAGTTGATGTTCAGCATTCAATTTTTCTTGGATTGCATCAATGATTGAGATTCCGAAAATTGATGAATACTCTTGATAACTTTTGGTGAATGCATATCTGGTACATTGATATATTGAATCATCGTGTTAAATTCAATTGAGAGCAAATGGAACGATATGACTTACGAGCAATTGATGTTGATAATTGGGTGTTGGTGTTGACCATAAGATATCTTCATATGGCAGATTATCGCAAATTCATCGATTTCGGCATTAAATGGTTTGATTGACTCTAATCTACTTTCTCCTTTGAATGGTTTTTCAAGAACTAATAGTTTGCCTTTGCTCATCATATGATAAATTGTTGGTTCTAAAGTGAGAAAGTCCAAATGATAGAGCAGCCATCTAATTCACATTGACCTTGCTTAGATATGTGGGGTACAATAGCGTATGCAAATGTGCCGCCGACAACAACACACGTCCATGAATATCCCGTCACACAAAGATGGAGTGCTGCAGTCAGTTTATATACTGATGTCAGTGGCCAGTAATTTATGCGTTTATTAAATGTTTACGCTGCAATGATTTTCCACCAAGACGAATGATTCCGTGCCCGGTGAAGGATTGGTGTTCGTGTTTGCGTGATATTGCATGCGCTCCTTTTCCTACTACTATACATACTGGCTTGCATTTCAAATGGCTTCAACGTTGCTTATTTCATTTTCGGATGCGCATTTATTCGATGAAATCCATTTCGAAAGTAAATGAGACTCACACCACACGCTGGATTCATTTAAATGCCAATAAATGCACATTGTTGCTTCTTTTTTTTTCCTCGGAAAGATTTCCGTTTTCGATGGCGTTCAAAACTGAATAACGAGGTAAGAAGAACAAAATAACCCAAGCGCAGCAACATCTTCACAATGCCAACGATGCGTTCAACAACATGCCATTCAAAAACGAAAAAAAAATAAAACACATTTCGATCAAAAGGAATAAAGAGCGAAACGAAAAAAAGATAGAAGTGGAGAGAAAAAGTGAAACATACACACACCACAGCGTTCGTTCGGTTAAGGAAAAATGAGGTGTTACTTAAATGCCTAGAACACAAGTGATGCGTTCATGCATAGGACCAGGCAAGCATTTGGTGCTTTCTCAACGATGAAGAGTATGTGCGACGAGCATTACGCATTCATAATTAGGTAACGAACGTGCACAATAATCGGAGTGCAAGCTAAAGGCTCACTCACTGCGATTGCATGCAAAAGAAAAACACAACTGATTTCGAATTCAATTTCCAATCTGCTTTCCGAGCAAGAGATTTATAGACAGAATATTACCCTTTTATGGTCGAAACACAACCGGAGAGCAACATCAACAACAACAACAAAAAAACGAACAAAACAGAAACAAACGAGCCCTAAACAACACAACACAACACTGCATTCATTCATTCATTCAGTTAATTTATTTTCACCATAAATATGTGACCATGACCGTTTCTAAATCGGCATCGGATTGCGTTTTGGTTTCTTCTCTATTTCGGCTTTACACTTTGCATGTGCCGTGCAGTGCACGGCGTGCACAGTGCACACACACACGCTTCAATTGCAATTCAATCGGAATGCTCGGTTTTTGATCGTTGATCGTGAAACACGGTCATTATGCACATAGCAGCATAATTTTCATGAACGCAGCTCATAGACTACTCTCTTTCTCTTGGGTAAGAGGAGAAAACACATTCACATTGAATAAATTATTCACCTCACTTCCACCGGTTGCGATTCGCTCGGTTGGTGATTCTCACAAAAACCAAATGATACGGCCAAACAAAATAATCAAGCGAATCATCATTTTCACCAGAGAATGAGCGAATTAAAAATTGATGCGCTTTTATTTTTCGCCGTATTTCAATCTATTTCAATCGTTTCATATTCGGTTTGATTTACGGCCGGTCGCGACTAATTCTTTGTGTCGCACCGATGCGTGCCTGCGCATCCACCGATAATAATGATTTCGGACTTCAGTCATTTTCACAGCGCATTTTCACAACAACTAATTAGTTAGCCTCTAGTCTACGTGAGTGCGGCTATTTCAATTGGACGGTGTTGTTGTTTTTCGATTGTTTGGTATGCAAACCGTGACACACATGTGTTTTTGCCGTGATGATCGATGCTCGAACGCTCTGAAATCAGTTGTGTTTTCGGAAAAGTGTTAAAATTGTGTGCCGGACGAGTGAAATTGTTGTTTTGCTGGCTCGCCGCTCGTCGTGCCTAGACAAAATGAGGAACGCGAAAGAAAAAAATCCGTTTTGTTTTGACATGTGACACCGTTTCGGCTCTGTCTCTTTTTTCCCCTTGCTCAATGGAATTGCTTGCAGGCAAAGTGACGCGAGAGACCTGTCCGAGCCATCAACATTCTAATGTGTTTTTAAAAATAGTCTCGCAATCCGAAAAGTTCATTTCGAAATTGTCTCACTGCGTGAATGACATACACTGATCGCTGGCGCACAATATACAGGCACATTCTCCATTGGAATGCGCTAGAATGCGCGTATCAACGTTGGCTTCTATTATTTTTATACACACTGTTCAAAGTGTGGGCTCATCAACTCTATCAATGCAACTGACGAATATATAACTCACGTTGAATCTTTTCTCTCGCAACTCATTTCAATCATCGTTCGATGAAAACCATGTGACACAATATTAAATTAATAAATTGATGCTGACTTTTCATTTCCTTTTCATTTTCTATCGCACCATTTTCTTTCACAACTAGTTTGCGGCCGGAATTTGAGGAATCCATTTCAATTTCGCATTAAAGTGTATTATCTCATCCATTTCTATCATTTTTAACGCAAAATTCAATTAGTGAGTTCGTAGTGCGAAAATCGGAATCCTTTAATCTTTTGAGCCAGTCGGAGGCGAACAAATGTCAAATGTGTGTCATCAATTCATGTGAAACGTCCACATCCTTAGCTCATTAGCAATGTTGCCAATTGATGAATGGCAGCTACATTATTAGCGCTTTATTGAAAGGATCATTATTGAAAAATGAGATATTGCTCTCAGTTTCAATGTAAGATTAAATAAATGAAGACGGAAATCTTGAATGAAAGCTACGGATTACGAGTGAAGTCCCATTCATCCGATGGTGGTGGTGATAAAGAGAAATCACCTTTTTACGAGCTATTGGCGTTATTGAAGGTATTTTCACAAAAAATGACCATCTCATCTAAGATCTAATGAGGTTTTATGTGCGCTCGTTTTTTTTCTTCATACTAAAAATAAGTCAAGCTCAGACAACCGAACAGAAATGTGTGGCAAATTGAAATTGTCACATTTTCCAACATAGGCCATGACACACCAGATGTTTCTATTTTTCTAACCAACATAGAGAAATAAATGGAAAATGAAAAAATCAACTGAAATAAGCCATATTGAAAAGACAACAGAAATTGCACTATTGACACCAAATCGAAGCGAAATGGAAAACTCACTCGAATTTCTGTCCGAGACTGGGTTTTCATGAAATTGACAACGGTTTTCTATATGTGACATGGACTTCGATAATGGAATGGATAAGTGAACAGACAAAAATCACGTATAATGTAATGGATCAGAGCATTAACATATTGATTCAAGTGTAAAATAGTGAGTGGTCCGGATTAGCCACACTTCCATTTTGTGAGTAGCAAAAATATAAACGAATTCGTCAAGATTTCCATACCAAGATCGAATTGAGACTGCTCATAAAAAGAAACAGATTGGTTTGAATGCATAATAAATAATGGAATTGGGCATGAATTATGGTGACAAATGGCCTTCGTTGCTTGGTGTATTTTTGCATACTTTGTTGCTGCTTCTGTTTTACTTTTCCGTACACATCGTGTCAAGAGAAAGTATCATTAGTATATATTAGCTTAGATCATCATAAAAACTCATGAAACGCGTAGAAAACCACTTTTTGAGACACTTTTCCGTTCGTGTACCGTCGTCATTGTCGTCGTTGTCGTTGGTGTTTGTTAACACGATAACTCAAAAAATAATTGAGATAATCCAAATCTGAAAGTCCCAAAAGTTTTGTATCCGAAAAACTTAGTTTAAGTTCGAAGATGAGCCATTTTCGATTTGATCTCGGGGTACTTGCCCTAAGAAAAACCTCAAAAAATTGACACTTTTGTATGGGAGGTACCCGTAAATCGACTCCGGTTGGCTTCAAATTTTCTGGAATTTCATTTTTTCAAGAAAAAAAAGATTCTGAAATCAATCGAAATCGATTTACGGTATCCCATACAATTTTTTTGAAATTTTGACTAAAATTACCGATTTTTGGACCATTTTATATGGGAGGTACCCGCTTATCGATTCTGATTGGCTTCAAACTTTCTGAGGTTTCATTTTTTGGAGAAAAAATAAGATTCTGAAAGTTTCATGTTGATCGCATTTGCAGAAGTTTGGTTTTTGGCCCTCAATTTTTTCCAAGAAAATTTCGACAAAAATTGAGGACAAAAAATCAAACTTCTGCAAATGCGATCAACATGAAACTTTCAGAATCTTATTTTTTCTCCAAAAAATGAAACCTCAGAAAGTTTGAAGCTAATCAGAATCGGTTTACGTGTACCTCTCATACAAAATTGTCGAAGTTTTAGTTGAAGTGACCGATTTTTTAATTTATTTTCTTTATTATATTTTCACTGCCTTTATTTCAAGAAAATTCACAAAAAATAACTTAAAGTACCTACGGACAACGCAGGCCAACGGTACGGAAAAGTTCGGGATTACCAATGTAATTCTTTTTATTTGTTTTATTGTTTCTTTCGGTCGGCGAACAATAAATATTGCTATTTCTGTGTCGAATCGACATTGCAAATTGTAAAAAACGCCAACACTTGGAATGTAGAGCGTTGCCCCAGTGATACTGGCGGATGGAACATCAGTAGTCACAGCAGCAATGGCAACGGCAAATAGTTTCCTAATATTTGATCTAGGAGTAAATCGTAGTGGAATACAAGGCAGCAAAGATAAAAGAAATGTTAAATGAAAAATTGTGATGGACATGAACTAATTTCGTCCCGTTGAGAGTCTATCGCTTCCGCTTCGCAGCGTGTAGACAAATTTGAATCAAGGGACAATTCTCATTTTCAACGAGTCAGCTGTGAAGCGAGTTGTGTAAGAGAAAATTGATGAATTAACGCATAAATCACTCTCATTTTGCCAACATTTTCGCTTTCTCGTTGTAATAAAAAGTGATTTCGGCATTTTTTTATTCTATCAGCCATAAGAACGGCAGAACTAACATTAGCATAAGCAAGAATATAATGAAATTCAAACAAATCAAAGCTTGTGAATGACGAACGCCACTAACGTGATACTATATACTAGCTGACGATAGATGAGCTGACGAGAGAGAGAGAAAAAATAACGAAAATAAAACACAAGATAAACATTTTGTGCGAATTGGGGAACGGCATAATTGAGTAAACAATCGAACGGTTGCCGGAAAACGAGAACAAAACAACTCCAAAAGTGAAACGCAAGTTTCACGACCCGAAAAGTCACTTATTTCCGTGGAAAATGGAAGTCAAATAAGTGAAATCGTGTGTGTGTGTGTGTGTGTGTGTATGTGTCGATCGAATGTTTGTTTTGTTTTACGCTTGTGACTCAAACTTGATTATTTTTAATTTATTCGCTAACGGCACAGCACAGCATGGAATACTTTTGTGAAGACGCACGTGATTCTCATACAGCCAGGAGAGAAAAACGGTTTGTTACACTTGCGTCGAGATAATAATAGATTGTGTGTGACTCGGTGCGACTTGTTTGATCAAAATTCCCATTGCTGTTGGGCATGAAATGTGTGAGAATGTAGAAAACCACTTACCTGTACATCAAAATTGTGCTGTTGCTGCAATAAAGCGGCCGATGAGTCCATCGAGTTGTGTCCTTGCGGTTGGTTCACCATTTGCGAATTCTGTGTGTGTGGGTGAAGGAGGAATATGAATTTCGTGTGAATTTTCTTCGGATAGCAATGCCGTGCCTTGCAAATTGGGCGGTCGGCCTCTCTCTTCCCCTCTCTCCCACACCGCAATGGCATCAATATTCGTCAATTTGTATTATTAACAAAGTTCAACATTTTGCCAGAGCGTTGCGATAGCAATAATTGCGGTCGAGTTTGTATCGATCCATGCTAATTGCGGAGCAGATTGTTGTACTCGTCGGGTTGAAGGGGATGAACATCGAATGAAAATGCGATTAAAAAGATTAACCAAACATTGATTCATTTAGCCACTATCAAGTGAGACCGTTCGCTAATTAATACAGCCACACGAATATGTGTGTGTGTGTGAGCCTAAGCATGTGCCGTCCGCATAGGTTTCAATTAGAAACTGTAATTATCCATTTGAACAATCCAATCATTTGTAATTGCATTGCCTTTTTGCACTTAGTTGAACACCAAACGAATTATTATCCCGGATGACGATGGCCGATCGATAGAATATGACGCACGTGGAATTGTACTCAAAAGCCACAACCGGAGAAAATGAAATGGCACTCCAAACGCAAAGTCATTTATTTACATGACCGGCGAGGGAAATGGTCAAATCTCTGTGTTTAAACTAAATGCTTGGCAGAATATAAAATAGAGTAATCCTATTTTTCTTTAAACCACTGGGTAATGCTAGCTCAGGAAAATATCAACCCGCAGACGGTTGTAATGATTTATTATCCGATACGGAATCTGACAGGAAGGATTCGCATTTCCAAAAAGTGAAATAGAATTTTCCTTTTGGGGAGGGAGACGAAAAGAGTTACTTGCTGTTGGTGTTGGTCGCACTTGCTAGTATGGTATTCGACCAACATTGCTGGTGAAATGGGAAAGAGAGGAAGAGAGAGCCAGAGCGAAAGAAATGCGTAACCTGTCTGGCAGGCTAGTGATCATGTGTAAATTACGAGTGAAAATATGATAAATTATACCTGCGGCACTTGGAGGCCACCATTCATAACTGGTCCTTGCATCTGATGATGAAGTGGTGGATGATACGGCATGTCCATGTTGGTGTTCGTATTCAGCATGTGCTGAAAGTGTTGCTGATGGAAATTGTTTGTGGTCGGATCGAGCAGCATTTGTGGATTGCGAGATATTGTTTCATCGGCTGGTGATGGTTGACGTGAACCAGGTGTACGGCTGAAAAAGATATGAATCATTGAACATTGAGCATTTTATTGTGCAAAAAAACAACAACAACAACAACAACAACAACAACAACAACAATGTTAACGGCTGCAATCAAGTGGTAGAGCAAGTAAATAAAACACGTCTGGTTTAGTTGAAATGTAGACTGTAATTACCAGCGCTATCTCTTGTTCGTTATTAATAATAAACCTTGTCTATTTTAGACAAACAACAACGCAACTATTCAACATCGACTTCATTTTTGCCTATTTAAGCTAAAACTTAATTAAGGACAATCGCAAATATTCACATTCTACGTATACAATAGATACCCGTTTGCTCCATGGGAATTATTATATTGTTTACGTTTTCTGGTAGAATAGAATAAAACCACACGTCATCTCTTCATTTGAATAACCGAAAAATTCTTTGTTTACACATGACACCACATTTATGTTATTGTTATTTTCGTTGTGGAGAACGCAGCATGTTTATTCAGAGCAAAAGTCGAACTGTTTGTTGCTTAGCCCATGCACACACCACGTCGAACGACATCTAGCGATTTATTGGTGAAACACATCTGCTCGGGCTCATGGCCAAAGCTTTTGTGCTCGATTGTGAATACCATTGTGAATGAGCTTTGCAAAGCACATCAACTTCATCGAATGAAGTTCATACTCCATGTATGGAATTACGTATACTTTTATTTTTTATTCATTTTCTCTCGCACATAAATCAATGTATAACATAACATGAAATGGGATGCATTCATTGAGTCCAAAAGGAAAGTTAATATTTTTTTTCCGTTAAAGCCAAATATTTTACCAGTGAAGATGCTAATTTTCAATATTTTAAATTAACAAACATTTGGCAATTAGAATCTTTGGCAAAATGGATGAAAAGCAGTTAATAAATCCTCAGTCTCTTTGCTTATGCGCTCGTTTATTGCTTTGCCGGGCTTGGTATTTTGATCGAATGTAATGAACACAAGCCAACGAGACTATTACACCAAGTTTCAAACCATTGCGTCTCGAGTTTTCACTTACAGCTATCAAGATGCATATAGCCGTAATTTCGTTGTTGTCGTTTTTATTTGCGCGTTTTCTCTTGTACTGTGCTATGCTGTGCTGTACTGTGTGCCCTGTTATTCCGTTCTATTCTGGGTGGAAAAGTTATTTTCCACATAGTTGTCACATCGGCTTTGTGCAAACATGGATGAATAAGTATTTGTATTGAGCGCATTGCACCCATTTGGAATGGAAGCGTCGCCAGTGCAAATTGCATGGGGACAACTGTAATTTGCATTTTGTTTATTCTAAGAAAAGAAAATGCGAATTGTGTGTATATGCATTTTCTGGTTTTAGCATGATGGAGAGACGAGTGAGCTACTGTCAGCCGCTTTGGCTCATCGTCACTGCTAAGCATTCACTGTGTAGGGCATTTGTTTGTTTGCTTTTCTTGTATGTGTGTATTTCATTCACATGCAATTGGGATTTTTCTTTCTCTCTCTCTCTTGTTTTTCCAGCCATCAGTCGACACGACCCGAGAGAGAGAGAGAGAGAGAGTGGGCTCAAGATAGAGAAAATTTATGTTATTTGCGCGGATTGAATCCAATTAGCATATTTGCACAGCGTTGATTTCGCTCAAGTCCAATTGAAACCACATTTGAATGAGGTGTTAATTTCACTACCGATTAAATCGTCGTACACAAAATGCTTGGAGAAAACAGATCACCCAATGTTGAACGTAAAAAGCATGCGAATAATGCAGAGGGAACTGTTCAGAGAATACGACGACAGCAGCATGAGCAGAGGAAAAAGAATAGGGAAAAAAATTCAACAACAATTCATTTGTCTATTGCGGCATGGGGAAAAGTGTGCTGGCAAGTATGCTGAGCGAATCGTGGTAAAAATTGAATCGATAAGGTGGCAGCAGAGAAAAAAAAAACCTTACACGTCATGCAAAAATCTATTATGAGACGAAAGATTATTATTTTTGTTGCTGAGTTCGCAGTTTTACAGCACTTTAAACGTTGCCACTCAGCTTCTCCTTCTCCTTCTTCTTCTTCTTTTTGCTCCCGAGTCACTCAAGAGTACGGATGTATCTATGCATATTACAAAGCACCTCGGTATATGTAGTAACGATCGTTTATGGTAGCGCACAAAAAAAAACTGTTTTCTTCGGGCGAACGAAAAAAATATGACTTAATCGCTTTCATGAATATGTCGATGTTGCTTTGTGCCTTCGTTGCAGCGCGCACACACACGGTGACTCGATTTAGGGCTTGGTTATTTAGTAGAAAAAAACATTTTAATATCTTGAATGCGAATATGTGAATGGGATTGTGATTTATGAGTTTGATTTCGTGCACATGATTTGTATGTCACACACACACATCGAATCGTTCACATTGCACAAAACCAACAGCGGCTCATAAATCGAATGCATTTTCTCAAAAAATGACATGAAATGCTAGCGTCGAATAAGAATGAAAATGAAAAGCGATCGAAAGAGCGGAAAAAAATTCCATCAAATTGTCAAATCATTTTGTAATTTAATTCAACATCTATAAAAAGCGACAAAAAATGTAGTCAATTTGCTTGGCGAATCAATGAAGAAAACGAAAATAAGATTGAAAGTGATTTATTTTCCAGAAATTGATCGAGATTCTATTGGCGACGGAAATAAAAAGTGAAACGAAAACGAGAAAAAAATGTCGAACATCGATAATCGTACGCAAAGAAAGTCGGATTACATAAGCCCCGAAGAAAATACTCAAGAATATTGAGTAACCGTACGAAATCACATTAAATGAATTTAATTACAGGTTTAATATAAACAGATAGAATAGAGAGAAAAAACAGCGAGATAGAAAGCATCTCTGCTTAGGCATCGTCATGAAAACGTGAAGTGGAACATGACAAAAAAGAACATCGCACTTCATCCGATGTGCAAATAAACACGGTTTAGAGTTTGTTAATGATAATTAAACGTAAATAGTACATATGAAGGCACTCAGAGTGCAGTGCGCCTGTAACACTACACAGTCAACTCAGTATCGGATCGGATTAGCTCGTGTGTGTGTGTGTGTGTGTGTGTGCGATCAAGAGACGTGCGACAGCCCGTCTAAATGCTAAAACACATCACATATAGATTCTCTGCATATAAAGATGTAGCTAATAAGGTCATTAACTTTTCGCAACGTTCTGTACTCGCATATCGCCTCCAATGGAATCGATGCACAGCTACAGCTACAACAAAAAAAAAATAAGTTCAAGCTAGTCGCGCTTTTGACATGCACATGTGAATATTATCGACTTTGAATTAACGAACGCTGTGTGATTTTTGTGATTGTTCGCTATGCCTCCCTCCTTGCTCTCTCTTTCTCGTTTGCTCTCAAATGCTCAAACACATCCATTCAACGTTGGAATGACGTTGATATTATCCAAGTGTTTGTGCCTTGGCACTTTTGCATGTCATTTAATACCCGGACGTCGCAAACGATTTATGTACTTCATTCGTGTGACATCTAACATACACTTTCAGAATGGGAATTGTTGAACGGCAAAGCGCGCGCGACACACACACACACACGCTCTTTGTTTACTTGCTCTGGCTGGCTGCAATGCATTCTACGCTGGGCTGATTTGCCATTTCGCATGGAGCTTAGCATTCCATAAAATGTTTACGAACACCATGATTTATTTGGAAAATGGTCATAACGAGATTCCTAGTTAATCCCTCAAAACAAGAGAAATTCATTCGTTCGTACCGGAGTTTAAGCCGAATATTTCAATCATCATCTGAAGAAATATTCGCATATTTTGAAGAATGTCAGCGAGTCCAATTCGTTCTGTTTAGCTTGTTTTATCACTTTAAGCATCATGTCATTTGCAAAGAGAGAAAAAATAGCGTTGCCAAGTTGTTTATATGACTCATTTCGACCGACCGTACATAATCAATGTGACGCTTTAATTGGCTGTATTTTTCCAGCATAGAACGCACGCTTGACACGCGTAACGCTAATTCGACAATTTCATCTAGACTTTTTTTTTGCACGCAATAAATCAGCGCAAGTGAAGCAAAACCCAAAATATGCTAGCGATGAGGCAGTCTCATATTAAGTGAAACAATATCTTAATGCTATTGGATTTCTTATTCAATGAAATCACTCACGAGAAATTCAATCGATATAATTAGAGTGATGATGTGGAATTTTTGCAAAAATTATTAAAGTTCGTTGGTTTGTACGGAACAAGGCCACGAATTATATTTATTTCTGGTGCATGGATAAAAATTAAGCATCTTCCATTGTTTATGAACTGGCTGCAAATTCCATCGGAACAACTTATTTTGGATGCGAACACGATGCGGCCATTTTAAATCATTACGGCATTGATTAAGCCGCTTTTAAAAAGGCAACAGATTGGATGCCCATTACATCCGAATGAATCGTGGGCGATGCACAATAATGAACTCTCAAGTGCCTGAACGATCGTGCAGTGCCCGCCGTTGGAGAGCATGCCGTTCGGTCAAACAACCAAAACAATTTAATGGAATCAGTAAAACAAAACAATAAACAAATCGCATCCGTCGATCGGTCATACGAAGGAACGCGTGTGCGCTCGTGCACTCACACTCTCTATCACACACGTTCTCTATCTCTCTCTCTCTCTTCAGTCTATTCGACCGGCTTCGAATTTAATTCCTGTACGTAATGTGTGCGTACTTTCATGTACAGCATCGTTTTGCATAGACCTTGAACAAAACCAGTCAGTTAAACTAATGTCAATGCCACAACAATGCTAAACGCATACGGTAATAGCGGCAGCAGCGGTGGCGACGACGACGACGACGAAAATAATAATCGTAATAAAATTAACAACAACACATCAACAGCGAAGCCGAGGCAGATGTAATCGAGTGAAGCCAATACAAAAACGAGCGCACGGAAAAATCATCGAAAGTCGAAACGAACGTCACTTCGTCATACACTCATCGTAGTTGTAGTCGTCGCTAGTGATCTCTGCTTACTCGCGTGCTCACACAATACACACCGATAAAAGTTGCGCTCATGAGCAAACAAATACACACAGATCACATGAAAATTGTTGTGATCTATTTGGCGTGACTTGGTGTGCGAGTGGCGTTGCCAACGCTAGAACACATTGAAAATAGTTAGGCAAGCGAGTTTAACTATTTCAAACGTTTGTTTAAGTATAGAGAGAAAAAACATGCGGTTTTTCTTATTTATTTACATTTATAACTCTTTTGCCGCTCAATAAACTGTTTGCTCTCTTGCTCCGTCTCTCTCGCCCGCTCGCTCACTTTTGATCGTTGACTGTAAACGGCATCCAATGTATGGGTGTGCGAACACGATCGCAATGTATGAATGAGAGGTCTTGCATGAATAAATACCGACGGCGAATGGTTGGTGTGGAAAAAATGCGCGTAGAAGCCGGGATAGAGACAGATATAGTCGATAACAAAAAAACGAGCGAATAGATGCTATTTGCTTATGCATGTCGAATGAGTATTTCTCGTGTTTGTTTTATCGTCGCGTGATTTTCATTTTATCTGCATTAAGAATTATCGTGTCTGCTGTGTGTGTGCTCTACTCCAAACCATTGTTTGTTGATATATCAATTGCGTTTGTTATTGAATGAATAGCATTGAATTTTTGCTTACTTGAATCCTTTGTCATCATCGATGCCGTTGATGCCACCATTTGAAACTGGTTCATCTTTCTTCAGGCCATTTGTGTCGAATGGTGAATTTTGCTTTTCTTTCTCATCGTTTGTCTGTGCGAGTACCGAAAATAGAACAATAAATGTCGTTTTTAATGAATAATTAACCAACGGACGTGTTTACGTTTCAAAAAAGGGTTTTTTTCTGTTATTTTTCACTTACCTTATCATTTTCATCGAATTTCAAGCCACGCAGACGAGATTCCATATTTGATAATGGGCTTTCTTTATTCGTGGGCGAACCACCCAAAACGTATTCGACCATTTTCACCCCAAGGCCGCCAGTCGAATCACGTGGACTATATGAATAGATTTGGAGAACAAAAGAGACAACATTTTATAAAATGAAACGAAATTAAAGTTATTACAGCTGAAAACATTTCAAAAACTTCGCCAGAAAAGTTTATCATGGAGACAATGGGCAAGAGCATTGCAGGGATTCTCAAATCAAGTCGCTCAAGTTTTCTTTCTGTTCTCTTGTTTTTCTTCTGCTGTTGTTGTTGTTGTTGTGCGTGTATACAACAGAAAAACAACAAAATAAATATGCAGTAGAAATTCTTGATTCTTTTTCACTATTATTGTTATTGTTTGCCCCTCTACATCCACTTGAAGCGAAGCATTTTCAATTTTCGTCTGCATTGTGTGCTTCGTCTTTGATCCACTTAAGCAATATCCATGTTTCTGATCCACAAACGACCAACGCTGCAACTAATAAAAAGCCAAATAAAATAAATAGCAGACGCTTTCCAGCGTTAGATTACAAATTGCATTGGATTATCTTGCACTTATCTGGCTTTTATGTGACCGTTTCATTCTTTTTATTCTTTTCTTTGCATTGTTCTAGTGATGCAGCCGCTGTTTTCGTCGCAGACACAGGGCTACAATGCACAAATAAACTGGGCATTATATTCAAAATAACAACAAATCAGAGTCAATGAAAACAAAAAACAGAAACGTCATGAAAACCGGGAGGCTGCAACATTGACATCTTTCCATACTAATTTGACGTTTGTCAGTGGTGAACGATTTTACAGCGCCATCTGCACATATTTGACTATTCAAAGTGAACTAGCTGTCATCAGTATCGATGATAATTTTCAATGTACCGTTTACGACCCAAAATTGAGCATCGATGACTCAACGATACTGACGACAGCTAGTTCACATTGAATAGTCAAATATGTGCAGATGGCGCTTTTTGTGTTTGAAGCGCAACGTTGCAGCTGCCCGATGAAAACGATATGCACACAAATAAATGTTCACATGTATGTATACAAAACGGAATTTCATGCCATCACAAACGGAAAATGAATATTCATAAGGCTTTCTTTTTGTAATTTGGCTCGTTTTTCCGTTGTCGACTCAGAACGAGGAGTGAGCAAGGGAAAGAGATAGAGTGCAAGAGAGAAATTTAAGTAAAATTAGCACGAAAAACTTCTAAACGATGTTTAAATAAAGTAAAGTCGTAGCCATGGAGCAAAAACAGCCAATTGTATATTCCGGTCGGTATTTTTTTCTTTAATTTTCAAATTGGAAGAGACGTCTCCTCTTCCCTTTTATGTGCCAAACTCCGAACTTTGGCGTTGTGAGTACAAACAGTCGCCGACGATGGAATAGTCGATGTGAAGTCTCCATGTCACTTCCCAAATGGCCGATGTGAACAAACTTAATCTATCCAGTCTTTCGGAACTGTATTACCAAGTTTGCTTGGCGTTTAGCCAAATTTTAATGAAAAGTTCCATGCACGAGACGATACTCATACTTTGCTCGCCTATGTGTTTGTTTGACTCTCTCTCTCTTTCATTCTCCAATGTTTGAATTTTGCTGCTCCATTTCACGAGGCTACATGTGCATGTATGCTCATTGCCTAAATATTCATGGATCCCGATGAGATTGCAAAAACAACAACAACAACAACAACCGAAAGAGAAAAAAAGCAGCCAAAAATCATGGACTCTCTTGACTACCATTATTTTTTTCGATTTCATTTTCGTTTTTATGGCAAATTCTTCTCGTTTTTGGTCGGTTTGTTTTTGGGACGAACACGAGTCTGGTGCGCGCGGTTGGTTTCATTTACGCGATTCCTTTTCTTGACTTGACATCGTATATTACAAATCTAAACCCATTTTACGTTTGTTTTTGCTCGTTTTTTTTACAAAAAAGTATATTTATTTTTGGCATTGCAAATTGGGAACATGCATCACTGCCACTACCGCTCTCATTGTTATTCTTAGCCGCTGCTGCTGCCGCTGTGCAAACATATCATGTGCAATTTCAATGCTTCGTAAAACATCTGATAAGAAGATTACCCTGTTTTTCGTTTTGCGGTGCGATTGGTTTGTTTTTTTCTCATTTCTCTTTCGGTCGCTCTCGCTCTCCTGCCTGCCTCTGCATTCGTTGTCAACGAAATGTGGCACATTTTATGAAATATTGCGTCCGTTCAAATGGACAAGTACAATTGCATGTGAAGACTGTGTCACAGTAAATGGGCGCAAACGACCACACTGATGGCTACGATGACGACAACAAACATATAGCGGCTTCGCGCATTCTCTCTCGCTCACTCGCTCACTCGCGCACGGTACAGAAGATTTGATTTAACAGCAACATCAACAAAAACAAAACTAAACAGACAAAATTAAAGTGTGCAAATACAGAAAGACTGAGAATTATTTAATTATGCTCATGCTCCATGATCCGGATATCCGGCTTTTCTATTGTTTTTATGTTTCATCTCCCTGCTTACTGCCATTTTTTTCTCTTTAGAAATTTCAGTTTCAAGTGACACATGTCACTGTAACCTATGAAATCCCGTGTTTATTACGGCTGCTGTTGCTGTTGCCATTGTTGTTATTGTGTTGCAGAAATGGGAGCAAAGGTGACGGCATGGATTAAAGACTCAAAATTGACTTGGCAGCTCTTTCGCATCAATTAGAATAAACTTTGTGTGAGCGAAGTTTTTGAAAATGGACGTTAATCCGAGTTGAGTTGGCTTACCTTAAAATGCCAGCACTTGGATTGGAATCATGTGGATAGCGTCGAGGTGGTGCTAAAATGGCTTCACCTTGTGTTGACCAGGTCGAATCACGCCAAACTTGCTCCGGGCCACCGTGTAACTGCAACGGTGTCAACTTCATATCGGACACTCCACCACCTTTCTCCCAGAGTTTCTTTGCTGCCGATGTGTTTATCTGGAAAAGAGGACAGAGAAAAAAATATTAGAAATTGAACGGTTCAAAGAACTTGAAATGTATTTTATTTTATTGACAAGAGTTAAAGTTATGGTTCGGTTTATTGTGTTCACATTGAATCAATCATCGTTTGGCGAAAATGGAAGCGATTAATTTGTACCGAAACCATTTGCGAGATTCTACGCTTAGATCGACTAATCAGAAAGTATGCAACACTGCAATTTTCGGATGCATTTTATGAACTTTGGCATCATTTTGGCTCCCTCACCAGTCCAGTTCCATCGCATATTCGAGCGCAAAATGGTTCGTTGTGTATTTTTATAGAAGCATTTGACAATCAATATCAATTTAATTCAATTAAGTAAATTGTGGCAACGGCGTTGCGGTTTGCAGACAGATTCGAGAGACACACTGAAACAATTGCCATCCAGTGCAGTGCATTAGTTGGGCCACTGCTGCTGCAGCTGCTGAATAAGTAACCATAAACAAAGATTCACACAGCAGGAATCAACACACAGTGGATTTATGATGTGATTATCTGTTTGGTTTACAACCGAGAGAGAGAGAGATAGAGAGAACTATTCCCTCAATCATTTAGCCATTTATCATCATCATTTATGTTTGCGGTGCCCAAAATCGTCCCAATTATGATTCCTCTGCAATATGTTAACCAATTCTTTTTCTCACTCAAACATACAAACATAAATCCATTGGAGTAAAAGTGGAAACCATCCATTTTGAATACATTCAGCGCTGAAGTAAATACAAAATAAGTTCTAAACATTTGTGGAATTTTCTTTGACACAGCGAAAAGAAAATGGAATGTAGAGAAAAAAAATCAATGTCATTATGTTTCATGCTACCCTGGATTGTTTAAACTTTGTTGGTTTTTTTCTTATTTTGTTGTTTATTGTTCCGCTACACAACAATCGGAGATAGGGAAAGAGTAATCGTGCCTAGGCTCCATAATAACCTCACATTTTGTATTTTTCCACATTTTGAAGCAGGAAAAAAAGAGAAACGAACGTACAGTCAAACAAATTTCAACTCGTTCGTAACCAAAGCGTTTGATATAGGAGAAATGAGGCTGGTACTGCTGTTAGCAGCCAAATTTTCCATTCGAAAGAATCGATTAAATGAAAAACACAAAGAGAACAAATGCGAAAATAGCCCATTTTCATGCAAAAGGTCAAAGATCTCGCACAGATTTTTGTCCATACAAATGCAAATGAAGTCTCGCTAGCCGAAAAGTTGAATTTTTATGGGATTCATTTCGAAGCCATTTTTTCGGTGCTTTCATGATACACGCACAACAAACTCGCACACATCCGGATTGGGCGACGAAATATGCTCGTGAAAATATAATTATTGCCAGAGAGAAAAGTTTCTTTGTTGCGCCTACGCAATCCTTATTTACTAGCGTGCTTTTTATTTATTTATTCATTTATCACCATTGTTATCGTCATCGTCATCGCTATCGGCCAGTTACCTGAATTTCAATTGACATGAATTTCAATGGACGCCGACCGACCGGCCGGCCGGGTAACTCTATCGACTGACTCAAGTTTTAATGAAGAATCTCATTCATTTTAGCGACTTTAATTATTCGATCGACCTATGACCTGCCATTCGATGCAAACTTCGAGTGTCGATTGTGTTGAATATGTCAAACAGCTTCAGTGGATTTTTTTTGTATGGCAAACACTTTCCGTTTTGCTACTTAATAATGCAAATCAGATTAAAGTTTGTTGACATCGTGGAAAAAACCTGACGCGTTGCAATTTTTTTCAGTTTCCCGAGATTTTTTGTCTGTGTTTTGAGCCGAGTGTAAAAAAAATATGGTAAAAAGGCAACAGCCTGGCTAATCGATTAAAGACACATAATTTGATTTAAAGCAATTGACGCGTCCTCTTCATAGTACAAATGGTTGGTGTGAATTGTTGTTGGACAATCAATATTTAACATTTCTCTTTCTCTCTCAAACGGGTAATAAATTTTCAGTGAAAATTTTTGATATACTGAAATATTAACATGGGTTCGCTTGAGGACTTCATTAGTGTTTGATGTTCATTTTGTAGATAATTCCATTTGGTTCATTACGTGAAATATCGATTCGATTATTCGATTAAGTTGAAACAATTATTTTTCTGTCACAGTCAAACCCATTCGAGCACATTCTGTCTCTCGGTATCTATTTTTCTCTCGAAATAAAGGAACAAAAAAACGCATAATTTTCGATCAATATTCATGAACTAGAAAACTTTGTAACAACAGTGTATTTTGTACACGCAACACAGACATGGTTACATATTCAAATGGAAGCAAACGGCAAGATGACGGAAAAAAGTGACAAGCAGAGAGAGCGGGAGAGAAAGCGTGCAGCTGAAATGGATAAATATCATGCGAGTGCGATGTAGGCATCAACATGAATTATTGAAATTCCTATAATTGAAGGAACAGAGGTTAACATTCAAAGCGAAAACAATGTATGTGTGTGTTGCATTTGTTTCCAGGCGCTTGACAGCACAACGCTTCCTAGCTTCTTCTCCATCGTCGTCGTCGTCGTCGTCGTCATCATCATCGTCGTTGTAGTCATCGTTCGTGTCAATTTCACATGTGTATAAACCACTCAATTAGAGTTAGATAATAGGTCGACGCCAAATGATACCTCTGAGACCACTTCAGCCGTACCGAATGCACACACAACGGCCATCAAATGAGCACATCGACCAAACAATTGATGATAAAACATTGCAATTATAGTGCATATTAAGACTTACTGGCGTCATTGCCATACATTTTTTTCTTCGCCATTCTGCTGATGATAATAATGTCATTCCATCCAGTTCATTAGATATGAGCCGCGCCATCTTCTCTAACTCACTCGGCCCTCTCGCCAAATTGGAATTTTGATCAATGAAACAAGTTATTTTGCTCAATAATAATAAAATGTCTCTCGCAGAAATACCACTTAATTTTCACCATCGAAATAGCTGAGCTGTCGCACAAATGCATTTTATAATAATGAAATTCTTTTTCGCGACGAAGAAATGCACTTTGAACGAAAGATAAAGTGCTTCTGGTTGAAGTGGCGGATAAATGCCAGGCGCGAATTGAAAAGACATGCACAGCCAAAAAAAAAATCGGATATTCATAGCTGAAAAATGGATTTATCCACGGAAATTGCGCAAATGGAGACAAATTAGGATGATAAATGAAGATTTCAGATAAATGTTCAAGCGAACGGGAAAATATGAACAAAACGTAGTAGAAATGCTTGCGCAAATACGCCGGCAAGCGAATGTGTGAAATGTTGCTCCGGGAGACATTTTCAATTGGGTGTTTGTGTGAGTGTGTGCGTTTCTTATAAATAACCACGAAAAATATTGCTTGAAAGCTCATAAATAAAAAGCATATATACACACACAGTCGTTCGTTCGTTTCTGGTGCCAGACCAGAAAAAGCCTGGTTTGGAAGGAGGTTTGTTTTGCTTGCACATTTCCTTAGTGTACCCAAAGTATTTTTTTTTTCACTTGATACGTTGCTGCTTCCCTTTTTCTCGAGACCAGAGCAAGAAAAAAAATCATTCGCATTAAATTACACGTCGTCATTTGCTGCTCCCATGTGCAAAGGCTCATATAGAAATTGGTTCAGTGAACACTGAATACTCAACAAAACGAATACACATAAAAACATTGAACAAGTATTCAAACCCACGAGAAAATGAATTTTTAGCAGGGGCTTGCGTTTTCGAATTCATTTGTTTCGTTGTTGTTGGTGGTGTTGCCGTTGTTAAACCATATTTGCGCTTCTCACTCTCTCGTCTAGGCTCTGGATTAGTTTTTGGCCCGCTTTTTCTTTTGCACTGTAATGTACAAATTTATTACGTGTACAAAAATTGAAAGTGGAGATATTGTGTGTCGTTGGCAAAAAATTTCCGGAGCGAATAATTTCCCGATGACAGCTCGACCGATTAACGATTCACTTACACCGAATTTCCTGTTTTTTTTTTCTCTCTCACTTGACATCCCAAGAGCAAGAAAATAAATGCCCATTTTCAATCGTTTCCACACCGACACACAAAGCGTAAATTCAATGAAAGTGATTTACTTCTTTCGACTCTTTTTGTCGTTGGTGCTGTTGTTATTGATGTTGTACCGAACAATTTTTTTGCACAATGCCGAACGCATGAAAATGATAATCAAAACGTGGATCCGTTTGCCGTGCTATTAAGGCGATGGAAATGAAAAGTTGTCGAAAGATGACTCTTGAATCTTCTGTTTGAGACGCTTTTTCGCCCCCAAAGAGGGCGAGCGGCGTTCTACCGATGCTGGAACGTTGTATGGGATTTATCGAATGGAATGTTACGCAGAATGTCTTTATGTCTCAACATGTCATCACACGAAAATGGTCAATATAGTGGAAACGTTGTAATGAGCAATCTCATCGGGAGATGAAAAAGGGAGAGAGAAGCATAGCATAAGCCCTTAGAATTGACGAGAATAATGCTGCTTGGAAGAAAACGGGCATCAAGTTGCAAGTAATAGCCAAACACATAGCAGTAACATTGCCAGACACTAACTCTGATTTGTTGCTTGTGTATATATAAAATAGAGTTTGTGTGCCTGTGCCTGTGCCTGTGTGAATACTATATTGTGTGTGAGAAATTTATTTTTTATTAAGGAATCGATTTCATTTATATATACTCTATTCCATGTCTTTCAGTAGCATATGATTTTGGTCATTGAGTCGAACGGCAGCGACGACATATAATATTATCAAGTAGATGTCTATGACTCAGCCGGAGCACCGACACTCTCGTACACTTTCGATTCGTTCATACAATTTTGTTTTTTCGTTTCGGTTTCAAATATTATGGTAACATTGCGTGAGAGTGCTGAAATGGCTGCAGAGAAAAATGCCATGAAACGCACGTAAGTACACAAATTATTTGGACTAGTTTTCTCTTTTAGTTTAACTGTCAAATACGAACGAAAAAAAAAACATGGCGAAAAAATGTTCTCTGTCGGATTGTATAAAATAACAAAAGAATGCTGCTGATAAAGGCGTCGAACAAGTTAAAATTGAACGAAAATAAACAAACAAACGAATGAATGAAGGAAGAGAAAACAAAATGTCCAGAAATATTTTGTGTTGTTGCTGGTATTTTTGCGCGTGGTTGAATTGATAGCTAAAAATACGGTGGTATGAGAGATAAGCATTTGGCTTGGTGTAGTGTATGGATTCGATTACATTTGTCGACGTTAGACGGTAAACAAGAAGCTGCACTCACTAAATCAATACATGCTTGCAAACAATAATAATGGACAGAAAACAGGCAGAGAGGTAAAATAAAGACGTGAGTTTATGACTGTGCGCACTTACAAACCACTTTAGTTGGATCGTTGGCAAACACGCATATGTATATAAAGTGAATAAAGACAACCATCGTCGAGGAGAATATTTGGTGTTCTGCACGGAGAAAAAAAAAAGAAGAACTACGATGGCTGAAAAAAAAGAAACAAGAATCTCTGGGGCTTCGAATGCATCGAAGAATGGCGACCGAATGGGAAAATAGAGATAGAGAGCGCGAGGAAGAGAGAGCGAAAGAATGAGCCGCCGATGTATTCATAACAATTTGATTTGTTCTGCACATTCCATTGCACGTCGATATTAGACCGAGCGAACGCTTACAAAAATGCCAGCAGATGTAAATGTGAATATCAGCATGAGGCCTTTCAAGAGGACAAAACAAAATCTTCAATAACGTTGGTATTCGTTATTGATGCCAGCGCAAAAAGAGAGAGAGAGAGAGATTTGAGCTCTCATTGGTGGGCAATATTACAATCGTTTACGATAATTTCAGTCGAGTCCATTTAACTACTGATGACTCTATTGGATTTCGCACAACAATACAATGGCAGCGCGTCTGCTGGTTAAGCACACACAATGTCCAAAACAAAAACCGGTGGAAGTGCATATATTGAATTAAATGAAAATGTTTGTCACTTGTTCTCTTTTTTATGGGGCTTTTGTCTCACGCTGATACATTTTTATTCGTGCACAACCACATACTCATTCGTTCGTTTTGTTTCCTATCTCAATCTATCGCGTGAACAGAGATTTGCGTGAAAATTCCCGCTACTTGGGGCGCAATGCATCATCATGTATATCAATTTACGTGCAATGCATTCAAATAAATGGATAGATGAGCCATTTCGGTTGTTCATTCATTTAGCGTAATCCAAACATTTGGATTAAATGCTTCATTCTATTGCCTAGGCTCAACGCGCTGCGCAATCACATAACACCCGAAAAATAATAACAACAACAATAACAAAATTCACAGCCAAACCGGCCATTATTCCTTCAAACGGCTTCAGTCTGACTGACACACATATATCACGATAAAATAGTTTGCCTGCATTTCCACCACGTACATTTAGCCGCGAGAAAGTGAGTACACAATTCGATTGCTGCCGTTCGTTATCAATCAGATCCGTTCGATAACCCACCCAAGTCAAAGAACAAGTTTTAATTGTTTTTACAATTTTAATTAAAAGCCACACATACAATACACTCGAAACTAAATTAAAACTATACACCACCAGTTTATAGTCGCTAAAGGCACCCACAACTTTTAGTTTAAACAATTTACAAAGAACTAGAAAGCTTTACACGTACAAAAGAAGCAAAGGTTGTTTTATTACAACACCGTTACATACGTTTGCGACCCTTACACTTCGATTGTCGATACTGCTATGGAATCGACCGGTTGGTTTTTATCAAACAAGAATTCGATCAGATCGAATGAATGCGAACTGTGTGTTTTTGATCGCCGCAAATGCTTTGTATCTGTATTTGTGCAGCAGCCACACAAAAGTTAAAGTGCTGACGAAAATCTAATGCGAGCGAACACAGAAAAGAGGAGAAAAAAATCGAGCAAAACAAGCGAAAATCCCAAAACAAAACACCGAGAAAAAAAATCAGCACCAACGTCGGTTAATATCAACCGCTTTAGAATAAATCGCGACTTCCCTTTCTACCGCATTGCGGAAAGCGGTGTCGCATTCATATAAGCCAGCCACAGACGAACCAAAAGCTAATGGAATGACCAGGGAAGCAAATGTAACAATGACATAACTTATGTAATCAATTACAAGAGAGGAGAGGGAAAAAAAAACATGAACACACGCATTTGATGCTGATTTCAAGCGCACGCTTCAGGTTGCAATGGGAACGAAAAAAAAATCACTATAATTAAAATGTGGTATAACCCAAGCAGAGTCGATCATAGCACAGAAACATCATATGTTCGGTTCTGCAACCGATATGAAATCAATATCGGTCATCAGTTGAATGATGTTTGTTTTTGTGCTCACATTTAGTAGTAGCAATTTGTTTGGTCGTTCCATCGCCAATTTGCGGCATCAGCTTTCAACTCCTTAATAGATGTCATTGGTAAATGCACATGCCAGAGTGTTGGCTGAATTGGCGTGATTTCCGGGCGGTGAATTGATTCTTTTTTCTTTCGCTTTGCCTTTCTTCTTGCCTTTCTTTTTCTTTCTCGGTACAAATTTCGGTTGTACCATCGTTCGGTACGAGAAAATTGCTCGTGTTTCGAATTAAACAGCAACATTTGCGTGCATTTACCCCGAATCGATTCATCTTGTCGGTCGTTATCAATTAATTTTCTTGCAACAATGTCATCAAACGGTTGTTGACCGGCGGCTGTTGCTTGCAAATAACAAGAACAAATGACATTTTTTTTGTTCATAGTCGTCGATGTCGTCGACGTCGTGCCACTACGAACAATTTATCGATTTATGCACGAGCATGTTCTTAAGACAGATTTGCTTTTAAGGAAAGAGACACGTTTGTGTCACCTACGAAGAAAAATTTACAGGAAATTAGCAATGAATCGATCATTGTCCTCTTTCCCTCTTACCTAACCGTAATCGTAAGGAATGCGCAAAATTGCCGACCACTTTGTATTCGACCACAAAAGGATGGAGCAAAAAACACACGTTCTACCATTTCGTTCGGATCTCACTCAAAATGCACCATTCATGAGATGGTAGAAGACAGTCTGTCAAATGTTCTTCTGTTGTGTGGGATTTTCTCAGGAATAAAAAAAAATCTATCTAACACGAATCCGATTGCATTAATTCAAGTTCAAGAAAATGGAATTTATTCAGTTCAACGAGTACACACTGCATTCACACAGTAACCGTGAAATTTTTTTCTTTCTCAAGTTGAATTCGACGAAGCGAGACGACGACGATGACGGCGAGCATACTATTCCAGATTGAATCATTTGATTCATTCTCGTTGTGTTTTCGTTTCGTGCGCAAAAGCGCATTGCATTTAAGACAGGCCAGCAAATGAAAGAAAAATGAAGTCAATTCAAGATGTTGAAAAGCAAGAGTAAAACCGAAGAGCCGGCACTTCAAATACCAAAACCAGAAATGCGATGAGTAAACAACTAATTCGAATGCACGCACACACACACGTACATTCAAGCAACGCGGTCGTGCTTAAGTAATAATTTTATTGCATTTTTAAGTTAGCGTCTGTGAACAAAAACATCAGCAGCAACAGCGGCGACGATGGCAACAGCAACGCGGCTAATACGGCCATAGCGTAAATGTGATCGTCACCATAAAGTTGTTGGGCTAGATCGCGGTTTGTTCACGCTCAATTTTTCTTTTCTTTTTCCCTTCATTCTTCGTTTTACTTTTTTCCCTCTCTCTCTCTCTCTCTCTTATTCTCTCCCTCACTCTATCGTATTTTTATTTGCTCACGTTCCTTTCAACTACATTTTTTCAGCATTCCGTTGGCACTCGTTGCTTGAACTATTCGTAAACAACGAAAATTATATTCTAGTTGCGTTTTCTTCGCCTTTGACAACACAGAAATTCCGTCTAATAATACACGGAATTGGATACGATACAAACACAAGTAGCAAATCGAATGCAACACAACACAAACGGACGGGAAAAAATCGATGCGCTTATGACTCAAAGTGGAATGAAATGAAAGCGAGAGAAAGAAAATGTCGACACAAATCGACTGAAACGACACAGAAGAAAATGCGCGTGCGACCAAACTGATTATGTTTAAATCAAACCAGATGCACGTTCTCAACGTGGATTCGTTGGAAATGACGCCGAAACCGCACAACGACGATGACAATTTTAACGATTTACAGATTTTTATTGAAAGAAACTGTCACTGTTGTTCAAGAGTTTTCTGTCTGTTTTCGTGCATAGCATTTCGCAATGGCATTCATTGACACTTACACAAATGGGAATTTGTCAGGTGAATCTGTGTTTGCAATGCCGCTTAAATCCCTTACCAATGCCACTTGGCTCTTAATCGCTTCAAGTCAAGCACATTGAAATGGGTTTTTGTATGATGCTCGTTGCAGCAGAAACAGCAACATCAAAAGAAACTGGAGCAACATGCATGAAAGATGAAATGAATACAAATCTAAGACGATTTTTACGCTTAATCCGCATAATTTTTTCCCTTTTTTACAGAATGAGAGATTTAGCAAACATAATTCGTTCGTTTGTTAAAGATAGCGAGAGATACATAGAAACGAGTCACACATCTCAAGTTTTTGAGAAACTACCAGCATACATCTCTCAGATGGTTATGTAACGACTGCAGCAATTTTGAAATGTTATCAGAAATTGGATATGTAAAGTTCGAGTAAATATGCGGTTGCTGTTTAAACTTTTAACTCTGTTTGCGAGTGTTCTGACATTCGAATTTGTTGCAAATTCTAATTAAACAGCATTAGAGAACGGAACTTCGGTGCTAATGTGATTGATTTTACTGTACAAGGCGATAGAACCCTTTCGGCATATATTCATTCGAAATGAATCATTTCATTCAGACATACAGTCATGGACTAAATTGAGCGTACGACTGCCAGAAAAATGTATCGCGGACTATTTCATGAACCTAATTTATTTTTTTCAATCAATTCTTTGCACTGTTTGTTGCGTAATTATGTAAACTAATAGTAACCGAGAGAATTTTGAATTTTTTTTTTGGATTTTGTGATTTTTATTGAAAAATGTAGATGAATGTCATTTTTGTGCTGGACAAAATTGAGCGTACGGTCCGTTTAATATTTGTTTAAATAGAGAAAATTCATGGAAATTGAAAAAGTGGGGATACAGTATGATGCACAAGCTCATGTTGCTTCGAAATGGTATATATGTTTTGCTCCACCGAACCGTTGTTTGGGAAATGGAGACGGTTAAACTTTTTTTTTATTTTTCACTTTTATCACCTTCAACACATATGAATATTTCTTGAACCAAGAATGATATTGAAGCATCTTAACCGGCGTTTGAAAGCTTGAGGTTAGACCAACGAAATGCAATAATAACCAACCAAATATTTCGAGTACTTTAAAAGATACAGCCGTGAAAGTATGACAGCTGATGTCAAAATAGCGCCATTTATTTGACATTTGAGGTTATAACTCACAAATGGTAAATTATTTTGACATCTCGTCTTGATCAAATTTACTCTACTCATCAAGTGCTACAACTATGCTGAACATGTCAATCCCAAAAACTAACTCCCTTAAAAAATAAACGCTGAAGTACCACAATGTGGAGTCCATCTAGTATACTCTTATATGGATCATTTCGTATTAACGGATTTTTGGCTGACAAGATGTTGTTTTTTTGCTAGAAAATATTGAGCAAATTTCCAGTTCTTGATGTGAACAAAAAATTATCTCTTCTAGTCATCTCCAAAAAGCAACATCTTGTCAGCCAAAAATCCGTTAATACGAAATGATCCATATAAGAGTATACTAGATGGACTCCACATTGTGGTACTTCAGCGTTTATTTTTTAAGGGAGTTAGTTTTTGGGATTGACATGTCCAGCATAGTTGTAGCACTTGATGAGTAGAGTAAATTTGATCAAGACAAGATGTCAAAATAATTTACCATTTGTGAGTTATAACCTCAAATGTCAAATAAATGGCGCTATTTTGACATCAGCTGTCATACTTTCACGGCTGTATCTTTTAAAGTACTCGAAATATTTGGTTGGTTATTATTGCATTTCGTTGGTCTAACCTCAAGCTTTCAAACGCCGGTTAAGATGCTTCAATATCATTCTTGGTTCAAGAAATATTCATATGTGTTGAAGGTGATAAAAGTGAAAAATGAAAAAAAAGTTTAACCGTCTCCATTTCCCAAACAACGGTTCGGTGGAGCAAAACATATATACCATTTCGAAGCAACATGAGCTTGTGCATCATACTGTATCCCCACTTTTTCAATTTCCATGAATTTTCTCTATTTAAACAAATATTAAACGGACCGTACGCTCAATTTTGTCCAGCACAAAAATGAAATTCATCTACATTTTTCAATAAAAATCACAAAATCCAAAAAAAAAAATTCAAAATTCTCTCGGTTACTATTAGTTCACATAATTACGCAACAAACAGTGCAAAGAATTGATTGAAAAAAATAAATTAGGTTCATGAAATAGTCCGCGATACATTTTTCTGGCAGTCGTACGCTCAATTTAGTCCATGACTGTATATGTCTTGGGGTATACATGTACTTCATTTCAATTGAGTTGAGAAAGAATTTGAAATTCAATCCGGTTCCATGAAGTTCAATTTAAGCGTTTCGTTATCGTCAATTTTTTTTTGTTCTCCTAGCTCACACAGATTCGTTGGAACAATGTTTGAGTAAAAAAAAATGTGGTGGTCACAATTTATTTTCGTTTTCCGATCCGTAGCAACAAACGTACGAAATGATGTCGAAATGCTTCCGAATCCAATTTTTTTCCTTTACATTTCATCTATTTAAACGACGGAAATAACGTTTTAGAATTACTTCGAAATGTGACAGTTGTGTGTGTATGTGTTTCATGAATTTCAAGGTCAAACGTTAAAATCCATCGAACAAATCCATTCGATTTCGTCAATACACAGCCATTCTCACGCGTAATAAATATTAAGTTGAAAGGCTCCACTCATTTTCCATTGAATATCTGGTGGTGTTTGAAATGGATCGATAGCATATTTATATGTATCATTTGGGGGTCGATGAATACGTTTTTTTTGTCTGTGTTTCGTTATCGTTGTGCTTCAATTTGTTTCCGATGCGGCTTTTTGCTATGGAAACGCGTTTTCAATTAACTCGCTGCGCATTATTTCCCCCATCAAATGCACTCAATTCACTTGTTAAATGGAATTCCTCTTGAAAAGTTTCATTGAATTTGCCCGGTTTATAAAGCAAAACAACCATTTTTCTTCGGAAAAGAACGTAAAACAGAAAAAGGAAAAAAAAGCGTTTCGATAGCAATTTCACTTGAATAAACAATTTCGATGGCAAATGTGCACTGTTAATGATGTTTGAAAACTTGGTGCAGTCAATTTTAAACGGCCAAATGAACATTCGAAACAAAGCGACGAAAGCTTGAGCGATGGCAGTGTACTAATGACCGAAATGGATTTATTTCAAGGATAAAAGATGCGTGTATCGCGTTGAAGAAACACGTGCATGGTCTTAATATGTTATGGGTTTCAATTGTTACTTTCATTGAAAGGCGGCCATCTGTAGCGTACAGCCAATGAAAGCAGCACGAGCGAGACATGCGAAGAATGAGACATACACACACACACACACCGGGAGAGAGAGCACTGAAACGCACGTTTTAAGCGAATTCAATAAAAATTAAAATGAATTTAATATGATTTGGCTTGTCATGTACACATAACAATGAGGCATTGAATGGTAGAAGATGTATTCATGTACATTGTGCAGAACATACTCAAAATCAGCATGCATTGCGAAATTGAGAATTCCACTCAATCCATTGAATCGAATGTCTTCTTCATTCGTTCGATAAAAAATAAATTGAGAGGCACCGCCATCGCACATACACACTGACTGACTGACTGAATGAATGGCTGGCTGAGATCGCTGATCCAATTGTGGGCCATTGATATAATTCGGTTGCATTCTTATTTCGCGTATAATTCCAATAAATTTTGCCGAGCTACTTCATCTGCCTTTTTTATGGCAAATCGATGCGAATTGCATTCACATTGAAATGATATTGGTAATCAAAACGACTTTTTTTTCTGTACCATTCGCTTCGTTTTTCTCTTTCGCCGCATTGCTATTCTCTGGTGGCATTTTCACAGTGCTGAAGCTCACACAATTTTTGCCGTTTGCATGCTTGGTTCGTGCTTCATTTTTCTTCGCTATATTCACGAAAATTGTGGAACGAAGAAAAAAAAACACAATTGAATGTATCATACATAACATACGTATCGTCGTCATATGGAGCACTACTATCTGGAATAAGTAGTTGTTTCTTCCTGCTCTTTTTTCTTGTGCATACTGTTCGCCGTCAGCAAGCCAGAGATACACACACACAGAGAGAGAGATAGAGAGAGAGAGAGAGAAGGGACAGAGTACATGTGCAATTGAGGCTTGTTGGCAAAAGTAAAACCACACAATGACTGTCGTCACACTTGCATTGCATCCAGTTATGCATTACGTCTGGACTCGTTCCGTTGCTTGTCGATCGTTGCTGCTGCTGCTGTTGCTGCTTCCCTTTTTTCACTTCTTTGCATGTGCAATTCACTGAATGTGCAACCTCTTTGCCAATTTACTTGAGCTCCACTCGGCAAGTGCTGGGTTTTATTGCTTCTGGTCGAATCGGAAACGACGAAAAGTGTTTAACAGAGGCTTTCAGTTTTTTGCCACCATTTTTTTTTTGATAAATCATTTGAAATCAAAGTTTTCCTCCCCTCACGTCGCTCCATGTCGAGGGCAATGAGTTTGAGTGCCGAAGACGCTTCACTCAATTTTAATACAATGAATTTCCAAACAGTTTATCTCATAGTTCTGATATATGTACACATGCTGAATTTTGGGACATTTTTATAGCGAAAACTTTATGAGAACGTTCAATGAATAGCGTACGAGTATAAATAGTTTGGAAGTATGCAATGAAATCACCAATATTGAAGGAAGCGTGCACATACAACCGCAGGGGATTCTTTGTCAAAGTTATGACTTTGTGTTATGTCGCGCACACATTTAAAGTAAAATGTATTAAAAGGAATTTCATATTTAAACATAATCATGCATACGTGGTGCAATATACGTCGCGCATTTATGTGCTTTAAGTGATGATTTCATGTGAGTGAGATAAAGATGAGCGAGCGAGAGAGAGAGATAGGGGGAAAAATGGAGAAAGAAGTATGTACGCGCAAAATGAGAAATAATTTAAACCGCAAAGCAATGTGCAACAAATATGTTCGACGGTGAATGTTATGTTTATGTATGATAGTTTGGCGATGCAAGTCCTTAAACCAAAAATAGTTGAATTTCGTAGTTTGTTTGTTCGGTTGGTTTGCGGAGCAAATTCGAAACATACCAGAGCCAAATGTGCGACAGTAATAATAATTTAATGGCATGCATGCCGGCATTTGTGTGTAGCGGTAGGTGTGTATGCATTCACATTCGAAACATACAAAGTACATGCTGCATTCGACTTCAGTTTGTATGGAGTTATCGTGCCAGTGAAATGAAATTTAATTTTCCAAAGAACAACATTTCAACGACGCACAACTTAACATTTGTAAGAAAAGTGCACATTTTCTTTTTCCACTCAACAAATACCTCTCTACGTTTGACTTCGTCTGTTGTTGCCGCTGCTGCTATAGACTCATTAGCTCTCTTTTCAGCTTGTCATATTTTCTCGTTATGCTAATTAATAAAGCGAGCACGCAACGCTTTAAGGATTCGATTAACTCAGTCAGATGGTGAATGAAGCCGTCGAAAGTGTTTCGAACAAGACAGAGTTCGTGATATTCTCAACTTGGCAACCTGTTTTGAAACCAAATTGTCCCCGCATTTCAGTGTCTTCATTAATTTGGAAATCTATTTTAATGGGCATAAAAAATGAGCGTACCGCGCCGCGTACGTTTTCAAGAACAATGAGAGTGTATCATTTCTCTTTATGTCACCTGTCACACGAATAATGGCAAAACCTCTCGTAGTCAAAAGAATGACCGTAAAAGAAGTCTCATTTTGGCAACTCCCACATAGCAAAATGTGTGGTGTCGGTGACAATGATGGCGTTGACGGAAGTATTTGCTTCGTTACTTTTTTCCCCTCTTTCTTCTCTTAATGCCTGGCCTGATGCTTGGAAACAGATTAGATGGGTTTCTGCAAAACCGTACAAATCCTGGCCAAATGCATTCATTGCGGTTTTCTCCTGAGATAGTTCGTGGAGTTTTTTACGACTGTAATTGAAATTCTTGCCGTAAAGTTCTATCAAATGTTTTGCTACTTTTCAAAGTAAACAGGTTTTAATGCTTTTGCAGCAGTGGAGCGTTCGAGAGCCGTTGTATACACAATACTTATTGACGCTGTAGTACATAAACGGTGAACGTGAAAGAAAAGAGCGAGCGAGCGAGAGAGAGAGAGAAGAAGCGAAACAGTACACAAGTTGTGTGTAACACAACAAGTTTCCACGCATTTGTGAGTTGCGCGAGAAGGTGTGTGTTTACATCGTTTCTGTGTGGAAACGACAAGCGCGCGTGATATTGGAATTGAATTTTGCCCGCAAAGCAAACGACGCGACAAAATTTAACGACAAAGAGAAAAAAGCGCAAAATGTTGTCGCGAAAATCAGCCGAAGCGAAATGATTTGCGTTAAGTACTTGGGAAATTGTCATAATTCGTGGAATTGGATTGAAGTGTCTGATTAGGTTTTTGCTTCTTCTTCTTCAAGTAATTTGATTGGAAATGAGTAAATTCACTAGAAAATTGACGACGGAAGTTTGATTTTGGTGCGCATTTCTCCCATTTATTTTCGCTGAAATTGAAATAAAAAGCAGAAGACACTTACCGAGCTTGTGTTGCGGCTTTGCAAAAATTGGTTTTGCGGTTGCATCGCATTCAAATGCTGAGACTGCATCATTTGATTTTGTTGTTGATCAGTTTTTGGCGACATATTTACACCATTTATATTGACGCTGGGCTGCATGTGATCGTACATACCAACGCTGCTGCTTTGCATCGATGGTGGCATTTGCATTGTGGCCATTCCACTGTTGCTATTCATTCCGCTGTGATTCATATTTGGGCCGCAACTCAAATGGTTCGGCAATTGATGCTGCAAAGGAACCAGGTTTTTATTAAATTTTATTGATTGAATAAGTTAGCAAGTTTGTTTGGAAGCAAACGAATAAATGCTTACCGTTGGCTGACGGCTACGATCCTGCTGATTTTGCATTTGCTGATGCAACGATGGATTCAACATCTGTGGCAATGACGGTGGCTTACCGATTGTGTTCGGTGGCACTTGATGTGATTGCTGTTGCGATTGCTGCATTGAGATGCCACCACCGATCGCCGATATTGGATTTGAATTCATCGGACCATTGTATTTCCATTTATCTTGACTCTAAAATTGTTGAGACACGAAAGAAAAAACACAAAAATTCAATTGGAAACATTTTTTAATTTAATTTAATTTATCCAACAACAACGTTCTGATTGAAACTGAATCATTAAAATCAAAATTCTTGTTTCGTTAGTAATTGTGAGACAATGTTTGAATTTTCAATTTTCATATCACAAACACACATCGATTGGGTTAAACAATTTATCACACCCGACCGACTCATTCATTATATGTATACATACATACGCTTCTATTTTGTCCATCAAACAAATATGAATTTATAGCATAATCGATTTGGTCAGCTGTTTTATCGATTTTCGAAACGAAGCCGAATCGCTTTGCTTCGACCGATCAAATCGTTGTATTATAAACAAATCGTTCTATTTTTAAGTAAAAAAAATCCAATAAACAAGCATTCACAAGCCCCGAGTCAACACGCAGTGAAAAACTGATTAAGGCAGTAGCAACGACGGTGGATATATGTGCCCGCTAGCAAGACCACTTATACACTCATTGTTCGAATGTTCGTTTGTGAGATCGTCGACAGATTTAGTGGAACATTCCCCCGAATGTGAATCCATTAAATGTTAAATGAAAATCCAGCGCCGCACACTGCTTGAATTGGCTTGTCAATGGATTTTCGGTTGGGATCTGTTTCGGTTCACACTAATTTCCACTTTGAATAAATGAAAAGTGGTTTGGCTTGTCAAAAAGAACCATCGAAATCACATTAGTTAATTAAAAATGAAATAGACGAGAATATGGAGCGAATGCATTTTAATGGCGTTGTTTCAGTTTTTTTCATTCATTTTCCTCAATGGCTTTCGATATGATTGTTCCATTTTTTTTCTACAACGACGAAGCGGGGGTTCAATTGTATTCAACGGCCGAATACAATGAAAGTGTTTAATCATAGTTGCCACGGGCAACATGTATTCCATTTTGTCTATATTACATATTTCCATAGCTCTATCCGCTTTTTCCAGCTCTAAATCACTGTCATTCGGGTGTGTTCCAACGTATGGCTTGGTTCAGCTCAGTGTGTACTGCAGTACCAGTGCCAGTGCCAGTTCAGCTGATATTGTTCATGCATTTGCGTGCGCCAAACTTACATCCGACGACGCAATGAACCAATACACAAATACATACACAGAAGAGAGAGAAAAACAATAAACGGTTCACGAGTTGTGAAACTAAATCGACAATGCTTATTGTAATTTGCTTGCAGTGGTGAATACGAGACATCATTTTTAAATTAACGAAATTCCAAATTCTTCAATTGGATGATTTGGTGTTACTGTAGTTGTGTGAGCTGGACTCGCATTTGTTTTTCTCTTCTTTTTTTGCATAATAACTCAGGCGAACGACTTTTCGGATGAATGAAAAAATGCAACCAACACCATGTATCAAATAGTTTTGGTTTTCCGCTATAAACACAAAGAACAATGAATGTTACCAATGGCAACTATGCACCACTGTAGCTATTGTGTATCATCTATATATTGTGTTCGTTGTATATGGCTTGTTTGGCCTGTATGCGTTGTTGCCGCCACTGCTGCTGCTGCTGCCCGGAGAGTTCAGGCATACACAATGCACAATGAATACATATATCATTTACTCTCATTCTCCATCTGCATTGGCATAGCAACGGGCACTGAGAGTAACATAGAGAATGGAAAATTTTTACCGAATGTCGGAAACCCGCGCACGATGATTAAACCATATCGCATCCCATTGCAGTGCATAGAGTGTCTGTGCCCCCAGCACCAATATCAGCGGTTATTCGTGGCTCAGTCAGTCCCCCTGTACTTCTTCAGCTTTGGGTAAGAACCCAGCATGTAAGAGCGACGTGAAAGAACGTGAGCGATCGAGAACGACGTGAAAAAGACGAAGAGAGAGAAACGAGAGAAAGAGAGAGAGAGAGCCGAGATGACGAGAGTATATTATAAAAAATGGATGGGCAAAGTAACGAAGTAACTGAAAACGCCGACAATGAAACGGCAACGAACATTATGCAGAATGCAATCGTTTTTCATTTAGAATGTATAGTGTTGTGTATGTGTTTTTTTCCCTCATCTTGCAGCGTCAAAAATCTCCGGACTATTTTCTGCCTGATGATTTTGTGAGCGCAATAGCAGCTAAAGAGGAAACGAATCACGTCTTGTCTTATAAAATGAATCTGATATATGAACTTTTACATTGTGTTGTGTGCCGTACACACAATGTGAGACGAAATAGCGCTGGAATGGGTACAAAATGATTCGAACGAGAATATGTGGTGTAATGCAACCAAATAGAAGGAGAACTTTTGCTGCCACAATGTGAAAATATGAAGCGACTCTGCATGCAGAACATGAAATTGATAAGAATCACGGTAGACGGCAAGAATCGGATGCAGAGCGAACTGCAAGAATTGCAATTTGAATCAGCAGCAATAGAAAGAGGAGACAAAAAAAAACTTACACACACATTATGATCTCAAGCGATTGCGTAAAAATAATACTCTTTTTTTTCGAAATAATTCGACTTGACTTGACTTGTCTTCCGTATCGGTTTTGAAGCACCGTCAATGCATTTCACTCGTGATGATATGGAATTTCAATCAAACATTGCACACAAATGAAAACCATAACAACATTAACAAAATTGCACTATGGAAATGGAAATAAAATTAGAGGAATTTCAAAGTAATGGCTACTTACATCGATAATAGTTTCGTCGCCAGATGCCCAGCGTGGTGGCGGCTGCGGTGTTTGCTTGTGGGAAAAATGTGGAAAATCAGCTTCATGTGGATGTCGTTGGAATACGTAACCAACGGCCGCATCGTCTTGCGATCGATGTGCCGATGGTCCTCTGCCACCATTCATATCGTCGTTTGCACCCAATAGTTTCATTTTAAATCACTTAATTTTTTTCTCTCTTGATTTTTCTCTTTGTTAATTTTCTCTATTTTTTTGCTCTCTTTCACTTGTCGACCTTTTGTTCTGTCGTTTCACACTTTTTTTTCACTATTCTTTTTTTTTAAAAACCTTTTACAATTATTTACACCGGGAAATTGCGTTAAATTTTCTTTCTTTTTTTACACTCGTTTTAAATGCAAATCACGCAGTTAACTTTCTTTTTCTGTTGGTTCATCAGCTGAAAAAAAATAACAAAGAATTTATAAGCTAATTGAATTTTTTTTCTGTGTACATTTTCATTGTGTTCTACTGTTATGTGTTACATCACACGGGTTGAATGTATTTTGGGCCGTATTTTTGGTGCATGATGACGATACAATGGAAAAAAAGAACGAAGGAAGAATTCCAGAATTAGGTAAATACATTTCATTTAGTGGTGTGATTAGAGAGTATGGCTCATGTCATGATGCCCATTTTTTTCATTTCATGTGTTTCATCGTTCGTCGTCGCTATCGTCGGTGGCTTAACACCTGAAATTCGCAACCGAGCGAAAACAAAAACACCGCAGCGATGAAACGCTATTTAGGCCCGGTGTTATGCAAGGAGAGGCAATGAAATTCGTTGGTATTGCATAAAATATATAGAACGAAAATTACATCTAAAGTGCAATTCACATAATAAATGGTTGGCTTCGAATACGAAAGCACACACACACAGCGAGATCAAGAAATGCATCGGCAACGTTTTACAAATGAAAGGTTCAAAATGTGTGGTTTCCGTCTGCTCGTTATATTTGTGCACTGTTCCACACTCCATACACACACATAATTCTCTCACATTCACACATACTCATCAACCCATCGCATTCGGTTTCGCTTTTTTTTGTCTTGTCTTTTTTTCGCTTGTGTGTTTTTTCAGATTTTTTGAGCGCAAAGATAATGGAAGAACAAAAAAAGCCTTGCTTGGCTCAGCGGTGAACAGCGAATCGACAACAATGAAGAAAAAACGACGAGAGAGAAGAAAAAAAACAAGAGAGAAGACGTAATAAAATTGATGATGATGATGGTGCGCGTTGCCGATGACGATTATGTACATTAAAAGAGAAACACACCGAAGCGAAAACATTTGGCATGCATGCTCCACTCTTGCTGCTGCTTCTTATTCTTCTTCGGCAGCAACAGCAGCAGCGCTTCTTTTCGTTCCACAGCGTCATTTTATTATGTGAGAGAGTGAGAGAGAGAGAGAGAGAGAGAGGGAGAGAGGGAGAGAGGGAGAGAGAGAGAGAGTGAGAGAGTGAGAGAGCTTAGCGAATACGAAAATTATTTTTAAATTTTCGAGGTTAACGCATTTAATTGTGTCGCACTCGTTTTATTGCAAACGCGTTCTCAATGCTACAAACAAAGTCAAAGCGTGTTTGGAGACGAGTTCGGTGTGCGTCAAAGCCAAAAAGGAGGCAAAGAAACGAATACATCAAGACAGTAAGACAGCCGCGGCAGCAGCAGCAGCAACGGCGAATATCAAATTGGCTATAAATGGACCGGCTAAACGTGTTGAAATATGATTCAAAATGTTATACGCTATTATTTGCAGTGTTGATGCGATAAAGACAAAAGTAAAACGAAAAAATGGCTTGTTTAGCAAATGTTTTGCTGGTTTATTATTGAATGAAGATTCTGATGCCCGATGCACAATGCACATACAACATAGCATACGTATTATGAGCATATGTACAGCAACGGCAGCGAGGCGACGCAAATATCAAAACCGATAAAAAAGAAGTTTTGCCATTTTGCGACCAAGCAAGAGCACGCGAGTTTGAGAGGTTGAGAGCATATTTTCGTGAACGGGGGGCATCACAATGTCAATGTTCACATTTGTGCCAAATTAAGCGTACTTTCCGAATAAATTTGTAATAAAGACTGAAAATTATCATTGCGACTGAGACACACACACACACACACACCAGTGGCGTAACTAGAATTTTTTTTTTTTTTGGGGGGGGGGTGGTTTTTCGATTTTTCACAAGTATTAGAAAAAAATGCAGGGACGATTTTCTGAGGATATTTAAAGTGATCATTTTTGAGGTCTATAAACGATCAACTTAGAGTATAGGGAATGTGTTTTCCAACTTGAATTTCCAACCGAAGTCTTCAAAAGAGTTTGTCATCCCATGTGAAAATATATTGACTGACTGCTTAAATCGATTGAAAGTGATTCAATTCACAGATAGTTAAATTGGTTTTTGGAACCTTAACGAGAAATAGTCGGCTTAAGTCACTTCTCAGTCAGTCGTTTTATTTCAAACATATTGACTGAAGAATAACTATCAAGAGACTACAGCCGTCTATTTCGTTCGAGATAATCATTTTCAGTTGGCCAAAATGTCCAAATTAAGTGATTGGCATCTCAGACGATATAGTTCTATATAATGTTGCTCATAGCTACACCAAAGAAACTATTGCTCATGTGGCGAGCGAAGCGAGTCGAAATTTTTGATTTATAATATCCTGAAACTCAATTTTCCCTTGATTTATTGTAAAATTTTCTTTGGGACGATTTCATTTTGGTGGATTTCAACCCCAAAACCCCCCTCTAGTTACGCCACTGACACACACACACACAAAGAGAGAGGAAGAGCCCAAAACTTGCATGGTTTTGTTGAAACATTTCTACATACATACATTGAATTAAATGAAGCGACGCAAAATATACAGAGGATTTGCAGTAACTACGCAGAGTAATGACAGAAAGTGATTCTGGTGCATCTCAATGTACACGAAGCGAATACCAAGCTCAAAATACACAATGTGGATGAAAAGCCAAAATCGAAAACCATACTATAGAAATATTTGGAGCTGTGCGAACGCTTTTGTTTGGCTCACAATTCAGTTGAATACTGTGTGTGCGTTTTCGATCCGAGAGCAAGCGAGAGAGAAAGAGGATCAAAATCACCACAAAAAAATGTATACTTAAACAAAGCGCTACAACATTCGAAAATTGTTTCTCTCACATCAACATGCAAAGGCTCGACTTTGAATGTTACGCATTCATTATGACATTACGAGGCAAGAAATTTTTCGTGTTTTTTTTTTCTCTTCTCGTTGTTGTTGTCTGTTTCGTAGCGAGATACGGATTCTCCGTGCGGCCTGTGTAGCACGAGTGTGAATGAACAGAAAATGTGTACACACGCTGAGCTCGCTCGGGAGGGCGAAAGAGAGGAGAAAGATTATAGAACAGACGACGCACAATAACAAGTATATCGAATGAATCCATTTGTGAAGAGCCTCTGTTCCATGCTCTTTGCTGTGTTCGCTCTTGCTCTATCTCTCTCGCTCACTCACCCATACACTCGAATGAGCGATACACGCCGATATATTCGCATCAGACCCACCGACTGTGTATACAACGAATGATTATAATTCAGGCATACTACGTTCTGCCTTATAGTACGGCCGATACAAATACGGAATGCCATGAAGAGAAACAAGAATTAAAACTAAACTAAAGCAATACCAAAAATGATCAACCCAAACGAATTTTCGAACAATACACACAGCACAAGCTAGCATTCTGAGCCAAGCATATATACACACACACACATTTGCTTTAATCACGTTTCATTTTTGCCCGTTTTGCTGCTTCTTTTTTTCGAAAAAAAAGAGAAATATAAAAAATATTGTGTGTTTTCTTCGAATTGGTCGATTGTATTCAAATGGAATTGCTTCTATCCTGAGTGTGTCTGCTGTGAATTGATTGCATGCATGAATAAATGAATTACTCATAGAAAAATGAATACGAGATTCTCCTGGAATTATTGACTGGCTTTGGTTGTTTTTCCTTGTCAGTCATCTATCCAATGCACTTTTAATCAGAGTGGAGCTTCGTTGGCTTGGTAACGTTGTCCATCAATTTCGAATTCACTCAGTTGATAATAACAAGTTGACACACAACAACAATAAGGATCCACAAATGATTGGGGTTCCTTTCACTGGAAATCTTCATTTACCAAACAATAACACTCTGTCAATGGTTCCCCGAGCACAACAATAGATCCATTGATAACAAAACTCGGTTTACGCTCAATATTAGGTATTCGTTTCATATGTATATATCAAAAAGCCATAAGCAAATCAGGCATAATGAACTGTTCAATCTACTGGATTGTTGGGAATGATGGCTGCCACAAGGTGAAAATACAAGGTATACCAATCATTTCTTTATCTATTAAATGATATTCTATTACTGTCCCAAACATTTCGAAGAAACGACCCGAGAGCGCCGTTGCATTTGCAAAATTTACACCATTTCAAAGTGTTTCATGTACACACATGTTCCATTTGCTATCTGCCATTTGCAATAATTAAAAATAGTCACGATTACGTGCGATCGACACACAAAAGCCATCATCGTACAGACACAAAGTGACCGTGTGCGAAAATTCACGCGTAAACAACACACTCAAATTGGAAATTTCAAATGAAGCATACATGGACGATGGCCGATGAATTGCATTTGTGTCTATTGTGAATGCGGCGAAGTGTCGGGAATTGTGTGTTTGCCCAATTCTCACATTGACTGCTGCATTCGCCTCGTAGTACGATGACCTTCGATTGCAAAAAATTGCGATTATCGATTTTTGGCGCTTAGTTTTATCGCTTCGTAATTACAGAATTTTGCGATACGGCCAACTTTATTTGCCTTTCTTTCTCTCTGTCTTCCTCTCATCTATTCTATTGTCAACGAAAACGGACGGTCGAATTCAGTACATTTCCTCGTGTTCAATAAATGTGGAATTAAATTATACTGACACAAATATTAAATTAAATTTTAGCACAGTCAGCGTGCGGCCAGAGTATGTGCGAATGCGACGCTCTCTCGTTCGATAGACAGAAAAAATTGTTGAACCTTCAATGAGAAACAAAGAGCATTCGGAGCAATCGGGTAATCGAGGTAAAATCGAATCCAACAACGAAATTGAAGAAACAGCAGAAGAAGAAGAAGAACGAAACGAACGAAAAAAAACATATCCATATAATTTACAGATGTGGATGTGTCACGACGCGTAAAGTCTATATATTTATATTACTACACTATAGACATGTAAAAAGGAGTACAGTGGAGAGCAGCAGCAGCAGCAGGAAAAAATAGCGTCTTTTCGCGCGAATACTCACAACAAAATATAATGCCAATGATTTGTGTGCTTGTATTTGGATCGCCAACATAAAATATATACTATATAAAAAAACCACGACGAAGGGTACACATGCACATACACACACACACACACACCGAATGGGAAAAAAAGATAGGCGCGAATGAGTTAAAATGAGACAGAATGCACACATACACACACGCTGCATGCAACACTGAGTGGATCCAGCCTTTGTGCACTAAAATGAGTGCTCAATTTTTATAGAATATATATCGACGGGAATGAAGGCGCTCGCACGCTCAAAAAAAGAGAGACACACAAAAATAAACTTGGTTATTTATTTTCTGTTTCTTTCGTCGGCTATTTTTTTTATTCGTAAATCAGCCATGCAGTGCAAATGCGCGCGTTGCGCACACAAATGAACGAACCGACGAATGAACGAACGAAAGAACCGACAAACACACCACACAAGAAAAAAAAAAACCATCACCTCTTATATTTATTGTTTATGGCTTTTTTATCAATTTCTATTTTGTATACACATCGTTGCCATTGAATGCGTTTTTTTTTTCGTGCGAACGAAATAGCATTTGACTTAGTGTGTAAATTCGTGTATGGTTTTGTTGACAGACGATGATGCTGGTGTTTTCTTTCTCGCTCATTCGTCGTATAATACAACATCGACGACGACAAAAAATACATATGCCAAAATATACTTGGGCCTGTGTGATGGAACCGCGAAAATGCAAACATGTACGAGGGATTTAAGTACTGAATGAAAAATTTGTGGCTTCTGTTTGCGTAGAACGTTTTTCTTTTCTTGTCTCTTTCTTCAACGCGGCGGTTTTGACAGAAAAGACCGCTTATGATGAGATTTTTTGGTTCACTTACACTTTAGATATTTCTTTTTCATACAAAACAACGTTTGTATTCTATGATGAAATATTGACAACTTTTTGCTGTTGATTTTTGTTGTTGTTGTCAATCTGAAGCGTTGTGTTCTCTATTTGCTTGGGTCACTTGTCACACAGATTATATATTCTGCGTGTTCACTTCGATAACGATGATAATTTTTTTTCACTTAAAGAAGAGACGCACTTTTCTTCTTTGGTCCGATCTAGTGATTTTTTTCGACCAAAAATGTAGAAAACAAATTAAAAAACCTCACACAGAAAATGAAAGCGGTTTGTGTTTATTTTGATTCACCTGGATTTATGTAACTCTTTTTCTTGTATTCCTTTTGCTGCGATTTTGCTTTTGCCGTCGATTGAATCAAAATTATATACAATGCGTTTCGAATTTTATTCAAATATACACAGGCTATTTACAAAGATAAGCGACGAAAAAAAATGAACCTGGAAATTTACATTTTCAACACTTTGAGTTCGATTCACGAAATTCGGATCGCAGTTGAGGTTTTGTCTCTGTTTTTGTTATTCGTTTCGGTTTTTTTTCTCTCTCTCTCTCTCTCTCTGTCGTGGATTTTGCGTTTTGTGTGTTTTTTTTTCTTCTTTCGATCGGGTTGATACTGTACAAACAAATTGAGCGGATTTTGTTGCCTTGTCGTTTTGCACAAAATGAAAAAAAAACCGAAGAATGTTCTGCTCAACAGAGCCACACACACACTTCACATATAACAATAGAACGGATGGATTTTCACCAAATTGAATTTTGTGTCGGTTTGCTTGGATGATCGGCGCACGTCAGACAGCAAGTTTACAATGGGCTGTCCATTCGGTGACTGGCAAATTTTCTAAGATTGGTTTGTTTTTTTTTCTTGGTTCAACACACCGCTTACGTGCTATGGTTCTCGTAGAGCCGAATTGACACTTCTTTTATTTTGCATTCAGATTTTACACACTCTATATGTCTATTGCAATGTTATTAGCTTCCAATGCAATGTCTACACAATTCCCGGCAAGACACACACACTCACTTATACAAACGCAACGCTTTTTGCTTGCACACACCTAAATCAGTTTTCATGCATAAATGCCGAACTCAATTCAGCAGCAGCAGCAGCTCAGCTCAGCTCAGCTTGAATGCACACTTGAATCACATACATATATATATAAATACGCGTGTTCGGCACGGTCACGGGCCGCATTCGGATGGATCCTCGACACTGGCAACTACGATAAAATGCTCGTTTTCTGTATTTAGTGCGATACGATGAGTCGGATTTTTCCTCTTCTCACATTTGTGTACACGGGTATTATTCGCACAAAAGTTTTACATGGGAGTACGTGAATTGCACGCAGACAACGCTTAATCCCAGTAAAGCAAGCAAAATTCTGGACAAAATTATTTCGTCGTTTTATTCGCACTACACTTGCGTTTGGATACTAGTAGCAACAATGATGTCGATGTTGGTGTTGATGTTGCTTGGCGAAAACTGACTCTTCAACGCAGAAAACCAATGAAAAAGGAACTTTTTTAATTTTCTGATCGATCGTTGAATCTAAATTCCAAGTTACACGATTTGTCAGCGTTTGTGTGCCTCTCTGTTGTTTTCGGTTGTGTGCGAAATGATTGAACCGTTGATTTTATGGTTGCTAACACAATCAGTCTAATTAGAATTGAAGTGAGTTGAAATTATGCAACTTCCAAATTGGTATGGTTTTGAAGACTTCTTTGCGCATAACAAGTTCAAAATATGCGCGAAACGGACGCGTGTTATTCGAACACAAAAAATCAACTGGATGCTGAGTTAATTACAAAAAAAAGTATCGTCGTTTCTCTGTTGTTGTTTTTTTTTTACAAATTATGTACAAGTTCGCTGATGTGTTCGGTTCGGTTGAATTCCATTGAGGTTTTTTTTTGCTGTCTCGGCGTTGAAATGCGTGAATATTTTTGCAGTGGATCGATAATGGGTTCCCTTCAATTTCAATGGCAACTGATAATTGTCAACACAATAATCACACAGTCTCGCAGGCAGGTAATGCGATGACGCTCCGTCCGAAATGGCTACTTAAATTGTCACTGCACGAAACGAAGCAACGATTGAACGATACAAATTGTGTGTATACGAATTGTCACCAGTGAGCGAGGGAGAGAGTGTGTGTGTTGTTGTTGTTTTTGGAGCGGCAATGATGATGTTTGCACAAAACAGAGCTGAATAATGAACCGCACGCGCACACACTTCACTTCCCAAAGTCAGTGCAGTCACAAAATGTGGATACCAACACGAAATTTTTCGGTTTTTTCGAATTATTTTTGTGTTTTCTTCAATTATTTTTCTCTTCGGTTTGTTTCTTGCTGTTGTCGCGAACGTAATGTCACATCGATGATATTGCTATGTTTTTTGTTTGTCCGATTTGAATGCGTTCCTTTTCTAAATATATTATTTATTTGTTTGTTGTTTAGCGTTTCATTCGATCCATAAAACTGTACAATGAAACGACACTTTCGATTGTTGTCTGTTGGAATCGAAAATATTATGTACAATTTACAAACAGAACCGAAATGACACAATGGCTTTTTTCTTTCTGAATCGAACTAAAGAACGTAAATTACAAGAATGTACAGGACAGTGTTTTTTATGTTTCAACAAGAAAAAAAAATTTATACACACAGTTTATGTTTTTCTTTTCGTTTGATGTTTTTGGATGTTTGTTGGATTATATATTTTGTTATACACACGAGTGAAAAAGTTCCGAAAATTTTAATATTTATATGAAAACACAACAGCCAGCGTGATTGTGTATGTTTGTGTGAGGGAGCAAGAGAATGAGAAACACTGAGAGTCACTATACAAGCGAATGACGACGACGACGGCGGATACGATGAAAACGGCGACGACGACAACGACGACAACAGCGATGACTACAACGGCACCAACGACCGAAAGGAATTAAAATTCAGACTAAAAACGCACACACGGTACGAAATAGCAACAACAATTACTAAGCACGCACAAATACACTATACTCGATGCCGCTACCAAATGTGTATATGGCAACGATGTCTGTCTCTTCCTCGGTTCTATATCAAGCGAAGAAGCATTGAGGAAAAAACAACACACACACACACAGAGTACGCTTTTTTCCGTGTGGTTCTTTGTTGTATATCGCAGGAATATTCACACTCACAATTGAACTGAGCGGAGTTGTTGTTGTTGTTGTTGTTGTTGCTGGTTCTTTCTCGTCGTCCAGCAATTCTTTCGATGGTCGGGTGATTTTTGATGGATTCTTTTATCTGTTATTCGCTTTTTTTCCTCATTCACTGTATTTTCTTTTAATTCACGAGGTGCTCTTTTGCTCTTTCTCTGTCTCTGTCTCTGTTCTTTTCTCTTTTCAAACAAAACTCGTTTGCAGCACACGATGAAAAGCCGAGAAAAACACAGAAACTGCGATGGTTTTTTTTTGTTTCTTGCCGTTGGTCTTTGCATTCACAAGAATGCACAAGAATCAAATGAGTTTCGATGAGAATTTTTGCACAAATTTGTTGATTTACTTCGAAAATCACTTCCTTTTCGGTCAAATTTGATTATTCAAACGTTCTTCACTGGATATTTCTCTGGATATTATTGTTTTTTTTTTATCGATAATGAGTTTTGTTTACGATGGTGCGATGTTTTGTGAATTTTCTATTTTGTTTTGTTTTTTTTTCAATTTGAAATTGGTTAAAATAAACTGTACACAAACTATTTACACGGAAACTATTTGTTACGTTGAATTTTGTTGGTTGAAATCTTGTTGTTGATGCTTTTTTTTACAATTTAAAAGTGTGAGTAACGCGATAAAATAATCCGAAAATTAAACTAAAGATACTTTTTTTTATACAAAGAAAGCGAAATTTCTTGTTTGTTTTTTTTTCTGTTTTAATAATATTGAAAATGTTTTCCTTCAAAAACTGGTGGATGTTGATGTTTGTTTTAGCTTTTGTAAGGTGTTTTTTTTTTGAGAGTCGGGTTAATGTTTAGTCGTTTTTTATTATTATTTACTATATAGTTTACAAATTTTATCGAATAAAAAACTGAACACAACGCACTCGGTTCTGCTCTCGGTGTGTGATTGAGGTGGTGGTGAACTGAGCCATTCGATTGTTCTAACTAGTCGATTAAGTCTCTTTTTTCGAATCGCTTTGCCGTTTACTACTACCAAGCAAACTTATCGCCATAGGAGAGATATCTTTAGCGCAACGCATTTGCACCTATTCGACGCATGCAGTTGGATAAAAACACACAAGTCATTTCATAATAAATCGTTTTTAATGGGCACATCGATAATTTCTGGGCAATGTCGACTGTACAATTCAATCGTGTTAAAATTCCATAAACAACAATTATGCAAACCATTAAGATACGGGTTGCTAAAGATCAATCCAATATAGCGCTGGTCGCATACAACATTACATGGCTGCTTCTTCTTTGTCGTTTTCCTGATCTTTTTTTTTTGTTTCGTGTGTCATTTATCGGTCTTTGCGTGAGCATGTGTGCGTGTATGCCTATTTGCTGGTGCCGTATATAAAATTCTATACGAATTCTATACCAATTGCTTGAAGTTTTTCGGTAGTGCAGCTGGTTTTGCACACGAGCAGCTCGTCTCTGTGAGTATGTGAGCGTGTGTCGGTGTACATGCGAATGAACTTCCCTAAAACGAATAGTGAGAAAGTAAAACGAAATGTTCTACCGTGATCAGTTTGGGTTTGCATGTATTGCGGCTCGGTGGTGTGCTTGTGTGCGGAGACAATTTTTAGGCGAAATGAGCGACAACGCACATTACCTTACTCAATAATTCAACCATTTTTGAGCGTTCTCCATGAGGCAGTGACAAAATCAGCCACAAATACCATCAAATATCCGCCATATTTCGACAACACACTCAATATCGGTATTCGGTATGTGGTATGTGTGTGAACTTGCGACAGTTTCTACTCTCTTTCGTGTATGTGTCGCTCTCATCGTTTCTCTTTCTCTCTCTCGCTTGTGTGTGATTCATTCGCAAGAATGGAAAACCGCGTGCGCGTGTATGTGTTATTTTCGGCATAAACGGGAAAAAGCGCCTTTGAAACGGCTACAGTAGCAAAAGGCTTGGATAAAGGTAGCATGAAAATGTTGTTTGGTGTGCTCTCTGTGCATATACAATGTATGTATATGTACGCTGTTTGGCTTGCCATCGGAGTCGGGGTTCACTCTCGCTCTCATTTGTAAAATGCATGAGCCAATATCAGCCATTAATGAGCAATCTGCATTATTAATGTTCTGGAGACTTCTCAACGTGTTCGATCCACGTTCAATTTTTTTTCTCGCTCCGCTTTTTCTCTTTTACTTTCCATCCATTTGCATTGACTGCAAAATGTGCGCTCCATCGGGCGGACTCATTCGAGCTATTCCCGACGATGAATAATTTCATTTGATTGCACTGCTGTATGCGATGCGGCAATAATGTTCAACGATATAACGAGGCAAAATGACGAGCGACGAAAAAAAAACCATTCAACCGAACGAATACCATGACATTGATTAAGCAATAGGTTTTTTTTTGTTTATTTGCGTTGTTTGCTGTTTCAGCATTGCGCATTCGCATAGATACATAGAGCTCTGTTGCTTGTTTCCACTGTGTGTCTGTCTCTCTCATGCCATCTTTCTCTGTCTCACGCTGGTATGCACGCGAGAGCGATTGGTGTGTGTTAGTGTATGCATATGTCATGAGTAGCTCGCTCCTTGTGAGCAGCTCATCTCATGGGCACTGAGAGTGTATAGCAATGAGAATCAGCGAAAGCGTTTGTTTGTGCGGTTATTTCGTTAGCTTTTGACGGCGCTGTTTCACACTCATGGCTGACAGACGTGCGCCTCTGTCTGTGGTAGTGCATTCTGTTTTTGTTGTCACACACGAAGAGCGTGTAAACGGGAAGAACTGAAGAAAAATGCGTACGCTGTAGCACAGTGTGCGTGTGTTTGTTTGTGCAAATGTATGTGATGATGGATTGGGGTAGTAGATTTCGCTTTACCTGACAGTCTCTGCAGCGAATCATGTCGAATGTAAATATAAACAAATTTCAAATTAGCCGCAAAAGCTGGAATAGATTTCACGACTCGAATGACGGTTAGAATCATTCCAAATTTCATGTTCCATTCAGTTTAATGGCAAATTACTGGGGAATTCCTTTGTGGAATTTACGCGTTGCTTTAAATTTAGCAGTAGCCATTAAATATCCATTACTCACTTTGTATTTTTCCACCATATCACATTTGCTAGCAATGATTCTCAATCAAACAACATCATTTTAAATCTTAGTTAGAAAATGTGTTCTTTATTCGACTATTTTGTTGTTTTTATTTCAATATTGTTTTTCACGTTACCTATCTGCATTTTGTTTTGTTTGTCATTCCTTATAAAGATCGTTTGATTGCGGACAAAAAAATGAGCTCAACCCTTTCATTTTATTTTTCATCGGTATTTTCTTTTTATTCATACAATTTGTGTTGTTGTTGTTGTTGTTTTTTTTGTTTTTTTTCCCTTTCATTTTTCATTTTCTCGCTGCACACACTGACGAAAAGTCAAAGTGTTTTGGGTTATGCATGTTTTCTTTGTGTCTCTTTCTATTCGATAGCCTTACATTGTACTTCTTTACACCTAGGATTATTTATGTATAATTTTCTTTTGCCGATATTTCTATGATCGATTCATTTTTGAATATTTTGTTTGTTTTTGTGGGGATGTGTGTATGTGTGTGTGTGTTTTTATGTGTCAGTTTGTTTTGAATTGAGTGTCATCAGGCTCTGAGATGGCCAGAGCAATTTTTTTTGCTTTTTCTTTGCATACAAATCGAATGGTTTTTTTTTCTCTCAATCATCTTTTCTTACATTTTTCTCCATTTTACAATCTATGTGTAGCGTCTTATTGAAGTATTCTTTGTACATATGTTATGTTTAAAATTAATTGGCAAAATAAAACTAATGAACAGAAAAAGCATCGATGCACGCCGAATCAAACTGAATCATTTTCAGCTTCGGTACATTGATTTAATTGCATTGAGGTGAGAACAACGAATTGTTGTCAAAACAGATTTGTTGTATCTTTAATGAACCATCGTTTGAACAGCTGGAATTACTTGTCAATTCCGATCGATCGAGAAAGATGTTCAAATTCCGTGTGCGTCGACAGTTTCAGTTGACGGCATATGCAACGCTCATTGTCTGAATCATGTGTGTATTTTTGCCTCTCATCAATTTTTTTTTGTTTCTTGCTAAGCACAACTTAAAGAACAAAATTAATTCAAACGTACGTGTTTTCAAAGGAATTTTCCCAAATCGATTGTTTTTTCTCTCTCTCTCTCCCTCTCTTTTCATAATTGTTCTTTCATTTTCAAATTAATAAATAAATGTCTCTTTTATGTGAAATTACAACAAATAATAAAAATTAAGAACTAAAAACGCGAAAAAAAGACATTGGCCGAATTGTATAGAAACCATTGCAACAATGAAATTAATTAGTGAATGTGTGTGTTTGTTTTTGTTTTTGTTTTTTTTTCTTTCAAAGAAAGTAAATTTCTAGAGAAGGTGGATGATTTCGAAAATTAACTTATTATTACAATTTTTTTTTTATTCCAACGAATTTGAATTCATTCTCCAAGGTACCCATTTCTAATGCGAGCATCTCTCATTTAAAATGGCTTTGATCATCTCTGTGGATTGAAGCCGAAAAGATGAAACAGAAGGGGGGTGGGTAAATACTCTCATTTTAAATGCCAATAAGATCTATGTCTTATCAAGTATTACATTGAACTCAAGATTGAACTGCAACTCAATAAATATTTACACAGAAAAGAAAGGAAGTTAAAATAGATTGGATGCACCTTCAGAAGGAAGTAAAAAGAATCACGTGTTTCTTCTTTTTTTCCCATAAATTTAAGAAATGCAATCAAGCAATTGTTGATGTAGCATTAAAAATTATAAATTGTTGGCGTTTCATTTATTCTTCTTTTTATTATTGTTTTCATTCCGTAAAATTGATCCGATAAATTTGTTTTTTGGGTTGGATCGTAAATGTTTTGGCTAAAATTGATAATTTCATCATTTTTTTTGGATTTTCCTTTTTTCTAAATTGAACTCACATTCTCATTTCTTATTTCGATAATCGAAATGCCCTTGTTCTCTATGGCCGGCTTTTTATTGCTTGCCGCATGCCTTAGTCATAATTTTATGTTGTGTGCGGATGAGTGTTTGTTTCGCGTTAAAAAAGATCTGAACCTTACTTCTTCTTCTTCATTTTTTTTTACACCATTTCTAAATTATACAAAAAAGCTCTTCATTTTTTTTTCTTGTTTGAACTTTTTGTTTTGCCGATTCATCATTTTGACGGTCGCTTATGCTTCATTTTTTGCATTAATAATAATTAGAATTAATTTCATTGTTTTCTTTTCCTTCTTGTTGTTGTTGCTGTATTATTTAGACACACATGAAGTTTTTTTTTGTATAGCCTAAGAACCTAAAAAAAGTTGATTTGTATTGTTTTTTCGCCCCAGTATTTGTTATTTTCGCTCTTATTTTGTTTTCAGTTGTTGAACTGCCAGCAAATACAATTTCGATCAAGTGGACGCCTAAAAAGCAACAACTAATTGAGATGATAACGTTTCCTTGTTGTTGTTGTGCGGAAAATAAAATCCGAAGCTTCCATGCGCCGTGTCGATTGTGGGATGCTGTTTGTTTTCCAAACCTGTGCCCAAACACCTGAGACCAGCAGCTGAAGACGATTTGGATGCGCCAAAGTTGAACGAAAGAAAAACACATACATTGCTAAACACATTCCTACGTGACTACATACAATTATCAAAATCGAATAAATCGCATAATCCTTCTGAGTTCGTAAGCGTAAAGTTATAGTCGTTGTCCAATGGCGGTTCGATTGCAAGGAATCGAGAAAAGGCATCTGCACTCAGAAAATCTACAGAGATAAAAAGAAAATTCCAAAGAAAGAGAAAACGATTTTTGATCGCAAGCCAATCAAAATTTGATTGCAATAACGAGCAAAATATCGATTCGAATTAGTAAAATGGCAACTCGATTGATTTTATTGTTCTCTTATGATTATTCTATATTCGAAAATGGAATTGAAAATTTGGATATAAATTTTTGCTGATGGGAAATTTAACGTTCACAAGAAGTCCAGAAGTGGTTGAATGGTTGCATGTGTTAGAAGCCAAAATGTTAGAATGGATTTTGCGCCAGAGCTGAATCTCATGGTGCTACAAATTATCAAATACCAATGCAGACCCACGAGATTTCAGTTCCGACACAAATCCAACGTGTGCCGATTTTTGAGATGGTGTTAAATGTGCAACAGAAAACAAACCAACAAAATGTAATGTAAATGGTGAATTTTATTGTACTAAAGCCATTGCATAAGCTCTAGAATGAATATGGTTAGTATTGCATTGATTTGAGTTGCATTTTTTGTACATGTTTGTTGCTGCAGTTATTTGAATCAATTTTTTTTTGGTGAGGGAATACGGTTAAGTGATGATGGAAATGTTGATGAATTTGGAGTTCGCCAAGCAAGAACTCAGACTGTGATGCGATTGTAACCCTAAATTAGTGAAATTTGGGTGGACAATTTTATAACGCAGTCACAGCCAGAGCTCCCGCTCAGAAAGCTCCCACCCTTTTGTCAATTTCATGATTCATGAAATGTGATTTGTGTGTGGTTGATGCATCCCATTGAGTGAATTTAAATGTACATGTGGAAAAAACCTCAAAAAAAAACCAAGAAAACCCAAAAACCAACGAATAAAAATGGCTTGATTACTCACCGGAAGCGTTGTCTTGCGACATGATTCCATTCATTGGGCTAAAGTTAACCATGTCCGAGATGAGAGAATTCTGTAATCGGTTTGGTTGCGGTGTTGACGGCAGTTGTACCTGTGTGTGCTGATCCGAATTTTGTACGGATTTATGGTTATTATTGTTCAAAAGCATCGAAGTGTCATCGTCGCCGAAGATTTTCGACAAATGACCGTTGCCATTTGTACTTGATTGGCTATGTGTTGGCTGTGATTTTGACGCTGAATGCATATCGATCGATTGGATTGGCTGCTGAATTTGGCCATAGCACGGAACAAATTCACTGTACTCGCTCAGCTTCACATCATTCTTAAGAGCACTGCTGGAATTTTGACTATTTTGCGTGATCGATCGCATGGTGGAGTTGTTCATATCTTTGGCAATTGCTTCTCCATTTGACGATTGCATCACGTTACTGCTGCTCTGGATGTACGAATCAGCCTCACTAAACACATTGTTTATCAGAGCGTCTAATTCGAAAATGGTTTTTGCCGATTGCGTGCTACCTTGTGACGAGACCACGGTACTTGTTCGTCGCGAATCACATTCACTACCCAAATCATCCTCATTGCCAAGCAAAATTTTATTCAAATTACGTTGCGCAGATCTCAGTGGATATGTTGATGGTTTACCTATTGGAAAGCATTTATTCATCATTTGAACGAAACGTGTTAGAAAATGTGCAATGAGCGCTTGTTTCCGGTAGAATACTCACCATTTCCTTGATTTCTTGGGCTCAGATATTTTTCTACAATTGGCGCTACATATGGTCGGATATCGTCAAGCAATGGATCGCACGGTGGCTGGTATGCATCGTCCGGACAGAGGAATACATCGATTTCTCCTTTATCAGCCTTCAAGTGAATTTCTCTTGGTTTGTTTTCGGGCAACTGCGTAAATGGAAAATGACCAAAAATTAGCAATATTTATCATTGCATCAGATCGAACTGAACTCGAAGTCAGATGAAATACACTACTCACCATTAGTTTGGCTTCTGGCGGTGCTTTGATAACGATCACCGTTTGATCCTTGAATATGTCGATATTTTTCAAATCGCTATTCGTTACATAAGCGTGCGACGTATTTTGGAATTGCGAATTAATCTCCTCTCGAATTGTTTTGATCAATTCATCCAAATGGTTTTCCTTTTGTTCGAGCAGCTCCAATTCAAGTTGCTTGTTGGCCGCCTCATTAGCAAATCCAAATGAACTATTTCCATCGGCATTTTTGCCACATTTCCATTGAATGTTGTTTTTCGATTTTTTCTCCAGAATACCGATGCCCTCTAACACATTGGTTATATCGTAGATTCGCCGTTTTTGAACATTCAGTTTGGCCGATGCAATGTTCAAATCGACACTGCCATCGGGTGACTCTTGCAGCAAATCGACAAATTTCTTTGTAAGCAACCCCAACGATGTGTCATACCTAAGGCGCGCATAAATCAGAGGGAAAAAAAAGTTTTATTATTTAGGGATTCATGTGTTCGCCAAAGACACTCATATGCACACATAGCGCGCATACACAGTTTGTGAGCAATTTATGGTGTGGAAAATGGTATATTATTTTACCGTGTGCCTTCCGAATAGCGTTTCTTAGCTGGCGTCGTTACCGCAACAGCCGCCGCCGACGACGACGAACTAGAAGCCTTGGTGGGTGTATGTCTGGCTTGTTTAGCTGGAGTTGGTGCCATGTTCATCGGCGGCGCTGCCATATTCGAGCGACGTTTTGTTGCCTATAACGAGCACATCATCATCATCAGTTCGTGTTAGTATGTAATTTTAAGAATTGTCTTAATTTATTTGATTTTTGCAAATGGGCGAGAGATAGAGTGTGGCCGCAGCAGCAGCGAAGCGTCCAAAATGGACTCGTCTATCGCTGCAGGGGCACTTTAAATATCCCATATACATTAAAACTTACCTTGTAGTACTTTGTAATGCCAGCATCGATGGAATTGGTATAACTTTTGAAATGGCTGCTATCATCTGAACTAAGCCGTGTACTCGTTGCCGCTGCCGCCGTCGTCGTCGCTGTTGCTGTGTCGTATGACGGTTGTGGCATTGCACCGTAGCCATGGTCCAGCAGATGTGAATTGACTTTCATACTGTATTTATTATTGTATTGTAAACTACTATGTTTCGACGCATTTCCATTAATTGCACTTGTGGCCGGTCCGTATGTACTGCCACTCGCCTTTTGTACGATATAGGTTGAATTGCTCGATTTACCACCATAAGCGGCCATATTTTTCTTTACTACCGACGAATAGGACATTTTTCAATTCGATTTTCTCTCACTGTGTCTGCGTAGTTTTTGCGTTAAACGGTTTCCACTCACTCCTTCTCCTCAATCTCTTCTCTATTTCCGCCCCTCTCTTTCTCTCTCTCTCTACCGTTCTCCCTGTCACTCCAGCGATGGCTACAATTCAATGTTCGATTTTACTGTTATCACGCTACTCTCAAACTCATCACTCGTGCTGTTTGCATCACACATTTGTCAAAAATGCCATCAACAACAATTTTGCCGAGCGATTTAAAAATGTTGTTATACCGCTTGCGGTATTTGATAATTTGAAAGCGAGCGAACGATAATCGATTTCTGGCTGCAATCAAATTTAGAGATACCACGCTGATACAATCTGTACAACTGGTTGTATTTATATTCTCTGTGTGTGTGTCTGTATATATTTGAAACGAGAGAGTGATCTTCTGGGAGAGATGATTTGATTTTCGGCTATGGTATGAAATACGCGAATTTTTTTCCCAACTTGTATTTCCTCGAAGCGCCTCGCCAGACAATTTAATTACGTGGTTGCGTGTTATCAAATTTTCCGTTGAGCTTCAATGTCAATCTATGTGCTGCTACTGCTGCTGCTGCTCATGTCTGCAAATGCAAGAGAAAAACCAGACGATATTCATTAATACATATTTATGTTGCAAGTATTTTTGCCGACAGGCAATCAAAGCCCACACACAAAGAAAGGGACACACACACACATAGATAATTTAATGAACCAATTGCTACCATATTTGCTTCAAAACCGAAACCATAGCACCGGAAAAACAATTTCAACGCAAAATATTTCCATATTAATTTGGGCCGTGCACAAGAAGTGAATTTCGATGCAACACAAATTATGGCAAATTGCGATATTCATGCAAATACTTCTAATTCATTCAGACAGAAACAGTGGAACAACGTAGAACACACGAACGTATGCACAATTTCTTCGTTCATTTATTCATTGGCAAACTCGAAAATGGTATTGATTCTCTTTTTTGAGATACTTTTCGATATTGATCCTTTTCTTTTTGTCATATGGTCGTTCATTGTCGCACACGACAATGAGGTTTCTCGGCGATGATATCGTCGTGGTCGTACGAGTAACGTGCCCATAAGAAAACAAGCACATAACTGTCATTGCGAGGCAAGTAAGCTGCTGCTGCTGCTGAAATTACGAAATGGCTATTGTTTGGTTATGTTTTTGAATTTTACGTGACAGAATGTGAATTTGCTTGGGTGCTTTTTTCTCTCTTTTTTCGTCGTCTTCGTCTTGTTTTGTAGCGTAAACGAGAGAGAGAGAGAGAGAGAGAGAGAGAGAGAGCGAGCGATAGTTTTTTTTCAGTTGCCTTCAAGTTGAGAATGGAAAAAACGTGCATGCCAGAAGAGGCAGCACGATGAATGAGAACGCGCACGACCAACGAAATTAAAATCCAATTGGGTTAAATAATCGGATCATTGTTTGCACGCAAATTTTTCAGTTTGCATTTCTCAAAGTAGTTTCAAGCCATATCGTTGTAAACACACGTTGAAAGTCAGAAAAATTCAAATGTTGCACACGACACCAATCGGAGCTCTTTCGTTCCGAGTGCCTCTATCAAAATGGGCCGTACAATCGACATAGTACACTTACTTTTTTTTCTGTTCTTCTTCTTCTTGCGCTCTCATTTATAATGAATGAAAACAAAAAGTGAGAGAAAAAAAAACGCTTGTTGCCGCAATCGAATTAAGTAAAATACGAGTCTAAAGTTATTACCAACGAAAAACTATTTGCTCTGGTTGGTGTGCAGAAAGAGTGAGTGAGGTTTTTTGGTTAAAAAGCGTGCAACGAGTTGAAAATGGTGCCATTTTTATGTTCACCAAATAAGAAAATCGGCTGGTTCATTTGTTTCGTTCTCTCTCTTGAATTATTTATTTATTTCCATTGAGCTCCTTTTGATTCTTTGAATTTTGAACGCTGTACAACCAGCTCGCTCGGTCGTTCGTTCGTTCGTTCTCTCTCTGTCGTCGATGCGTTTTTCTCATCGCATGTATTGCCTCTGTTTTCCTTTCCATTTCGGTGCCCGATCGAAGTGGCCGTGTGAACAAACTGAATAACCGAGCGCGCGCTAAGCTAAGCACGGCATTTGATATTGTAGATTTTGTTTTTGTTATTGGTAAACCATTTAAATTTCAAGGTAATTTTTGTGTATTTCGTATATCATCCGTACCTGTGTGTTAGGTAGCGAATGTGTGTATTGGATCGGTCGGTCGACGTCGTAGTCGTTTGTGTGCGTATTTTATGTGTTTGTATATGGATGAGATATGCGTGATTGCCATGTTGAGGTAGTGTCTTTTATGAATCTTTAGTAAATTTTCGTAGTGTTTCTGCTCTCTCTCTCTCTCTCTCTCTCTCTCTCTCTCTCAGATTGCGCATTAGTGCGACCTTTTTGGATGAAATTTATGCTAGGGTCTTTTTTTCGGTGTGTATTCTTCCATTTCTACTTCATCTCGCTTTTCTCGGTTCGCATACGAGATCCAACAATTTTTATTTTGTTTTTGAAACACAATAGCAAATTGTCGATCCCAAACAAATCCTCATAAATTTTCACCCGATTTCTTTTTACTCATGCGAATGAAAGAATTTGCGCTAATGTTTCTTCGATCAAATTCGATACAGAATGGAGTCTGATCAGTGTCACCCAAAATCCTATGTGAAACTTTCTTTTCTTTCTTTAAAATTCTCAACCGAAAAATTACGAGCGCAAACCAAAATCAAAATGGAGGCCGCTCAGACTATCTAACGTCGATACAAACGAAAAAATGATCATTTTCTATCATATTTTTTTGGTAATTTGGACGCATCGACTGGATACGTCTTGATGATCAAACAGAAAAAGGCATTTTGATAAATGGATATTTGAAAGAGAGGGAGAGGGAGAAAAAAAGAACGAAATACCAGTTTTTTTTTATACCTAATGATCTATCGGAACGAAGGATACAATTTCAAAGATAACAGAACACAAAGAATATCTGGGGATTGTTAGGCACGACGAGCATTCTGAATAATGAACGAACCAAGTGGATAAAATTTGAAGTGATCACACAATTTCCAAGAAGGGATTCGGTTTCCCTTCGTCGACTCTTTTTCTTATCGACGAAGTTTTGGTTTTCATCAAACAGTATGTTTGTTTGATTAAAATAACTCACCAGAAGAACAATCATGAGAAAATGTATTTTTGTTGTTGGTTTCTCTCGTCTAGCTTCTTGACGCAACTATGCGGAATTTAGGGTTTTTGAATGTAATGAGTTTTCAATCGGTTCGGTTTTGCTCGATGCGGATAAATATGCATGCAATAGCATAGTAGGCTTATGCAAAGACAATAGACTTTGAAGTTCATTACACTCAAGCCGATAAACAAAGTTTATTTTTCTCCCTTGTGTCCGTTTCGGGTTCTATGACCTCACAGACAGCGTCACAATGCAAATAATAGAAATTCGCCGAAAACTTGTGTGTGAACAAATGACCAAACACTCACATTTTCGTTTCACGTTCTTGTGTTTACCAAGTCGGGCGGGCTTCCTTTGCAGCAATTAAAATAGAGAGCTAATTACACGTGCACAAGGAGCGCGCGAGGTGATTGACTTAACATTTATTTTAATTTTATTTATCACATGTAAACTTGTTGGCGTCGCGCTGTTGACTTTGTTGTGTTTAGTTTAGGAAACAAACAATAATTAATCAGGTCAAATTCACAGTTTAATTTAAATAAAAAAAATGCATAGTCAAAAAACAAAGTGTTTGTGTCACAAAATCTCGGCAACGGTTTGTGTGATTCCAACGAAAGTGATGTTTGAGGCGACACAATATGCACAGCGCTGAACGGGCATTGTTTTCGTATTTGAAACTGTGCACGAAGCGAACGACATTCGAAATGATATCGCATTTGCGTGGCGAGGAAACGAGAAGAAGCGCAACGCACCGATCAGACATTTATCGAACATTGCACATTCACACAAATTTACATCGCGTCGCAAAGTAACCGGCTCCAAAGTATATATACATTTCCTTTTATTATCTTCTTTGAAATGAGAGTATTCCAAAACTACCACACAACTACAAAAATCAGAATGCTTTCGCACACACTCACTCAACAAAATATATCCGCTGCTATTACTGACCCACGAACGCAGGAGTTTAAATTTATCATGATGTGTGTATGGTTGGTTTTTTTTCATTCTTTCTTTCTTTCGGTGGTGGGCACGGCATAAAACGTACGAAATTCACTTTATTCAGGTCTGTTACAACGCGATTTCTTGGCTTCGATCGGTGGTTATTCGGACGGTCCGCGTTCGCATTTTTCTTTCAAACACACAAAACAACTAGCGATAGGCTTCGTCAAAAGACAACACAATAAAAATGAACAGAGTAAGAAGAAAAACAACGAACAAAAAAAAAACTAACAACAACTAACACCAGACCAGAAGAGCCAAATGAAGAAGAAGAAAAAACTTCAGCAAACGGGAAGAAATTTTGAACGTGTTGATGCGACGGTTAATGTTCGTTTTCGTTTGTGTTTAAATTCCGTGCCTGGTCGTTGCTTCAGTCTCATTATTAAAAAGATCATAAACGCTTTGGAACGTCACAATAGCGATTTTTCTGTATCGTATTTCACACGGTGCTGCTGTCCTTCTTTTTTTTACATATTTATGACAAAACGCGCACACACTTTTGTTTTCGTCTTATTTTGATGATGATAAAAGTACAGGATTTTTATCAGGACACGCACTCACGCCATTTCGAATATTAAATTTGATATGATTGGACGATATAAGTCACCGACACAAACGGAGGCAAAGCAAAAAAAAACAATATAAAAATCTCAAAATATTGCCGTTTTAGAAACAAATGACATAAAAAAGTGTGTTAAAAGAAAACTTTTTTTTTGTTCGGTATTGGTTGAGTGTAAATGATTTGCGAGCGAAAAATAAGAAATGAACCGCACTCGTTGTACCGCAGCTCTCGTATACACCAAAATAGTAGTCACAATTTTGGAAGCAACATCATGCGAAGCAATGAATTCACACACTGTCACTCATACAACAAACAGCAGCACATGCATGCACATCAGGCATAAACACAGACATAGACAAACGCACAGCACACCACACATACGCGCAGTCACACGAACAAAACGAACGGGCGATATAATCGCTTAAGCGATGTGTGCGTTCATGAATTTTGTATTTGAATGGTTGAACACAGACATTCTATGATGCGCTTGTTAGAATGTGCAATGCCTTTTACTCTCTCTCTCTCTCTCTCGCTCTCTCTCTCTCTCTCTCTATCTCTTTCTCCTTCACTCTCTTCGGACGAGCTGCGGATAATAATAATGAGACTCGTTTTAATTTTTCGGTGTGTCTTGAAAATGGTTTTTCGCCCATAATCAACGCCGAAATTCTAGATATCATACATGCATCACCTCTAGACTTTCCCTTTTTTGATGAGAGATTTACGTAAAGCATCGACTTTCGGTCCCTCACCATCATCACTATTTCTCTCTTTTCTCTCGTTTTGTTCGTCAATTATTCAGTTTATCCTAATGAATTTTCGGCGTTAATGTGTGCAAATGTTCTTCTAGCCCAAATCACGATACCAACATTCGATTCAAGCAGCAGCAGCAGCAGCAGCCAACGTCAATTTCTGGCATTCTTTCGAGCGTTGTAATATTCATGGATTGTGTGGAAAATCATCAATTTTTCGAGGAATTTTTAATTAGATGCCAAGTGTTTTTTGGCAGCGTTTAAATAAGTGATCACATATGATGAGCAATCTCTGATGTGGTCGCATCTCTTGCTCAAACCGATTTCCATACACAAGAATGTGTCGTTCTGATCCCAAGAGACAAGAGCAAAAAAGTGAATGACGACAATATTTCTCAAACACTTGGAAACAACGTTCAGGCGAATAAGATTGAAGGATACATTGCCTAAAAAAAATGACTATTACGAATCATTTGCAGCGAAATGAGAACGCAAATGTGCAAAGAAGAGTCGAAGTATTTTTCCTACTCAGTTTTTTTTCTTTGCTTTTCGGTTTTTGTTTTTGGGAAATGCTGAAAAAGCAGCATTTTTTTTCGTCTCTATTGCTTTCGTCAAATAATTCTCGCTTGAATTAGCCGAACAAGAAATATGTGTTGCATTTTATTTGTACGCATGTAACACTCATACATGGGCGCATTGCCGAAGAATTGAGTCGAGTTGTCGCATATATAAATTTCGATATTCTTTTGCGTAGCACACAAGTTTCCATTGGTTTATGTGTTTATTGCTCGGACTCATTGGGTTGTGTGCTCATTTGATTTTGTATGTACAAGTACATAGAAAGAATGTGCCGTCGTCAGTTTCTTATAGTGCGAATAGTTGAAAAAGAAAAAAAAACAGTTTTGCTTCTCTCATTCGGTTGCATGCCATCGAATGCGTGTACATATATGAGCGCATCGTATCATCCCAAACGTCGTCGGCTTTCGTCAAAATGCGAATGGTAGAGAAGGGCGAAATGGAAAACGATCTCTTCGTCAAAATAAGAAAGAACGAAACGTAACAACAACATCAACCAACAACAACAAGAGGCTCACACTCGCTCTTACACACACATGCACATTGGAATATGAAACGCGTTGCACTTTCGAGTCATGTATTGCAATCGGAACCATTGAGGAAAAAAAGGAATAAATAAGCCCGAAAACATAACAATACAATCATATCCAACCAGCAAACGCATCGCCTAGCGTGCACGATGTGAAAAACGGCGAGCGTGTGTGTGAGTGAGTGTGTATGATCGTTTCAACAAGAAACAGTCAAAATAACAATAAGAAGGAAAACGGAATCATGTATCGTAAGCAAACAGTCGATTTACGTAGCGCAACAAACGTCCCTTAGACCAAAGGGAATTGCTAATGCAATGGTTTTCGTAGCGACAGAAAGAGAGAGAGAGAGAGAGAGAGAGAGAGAGAGAGAGAGAGAGAGAAAGAGTGTGTAACAACCAACTGAGAGTACACACCGAAAAAGAATGTTGAGAGAGCAATAAAAAAAAGCGACAACTCAAAAAATAACGAGAACAGCAGGAGCAGTAGAAAAAAACCCGGATCCATTCATTCACACTATACTCGATTTGTGTGCATATAAGAGTTTTGTGAGTGTGTTGTTTTTTTTCGCTTCTTACAAGCCGCTATGAAATATTTGTCGTAGCTCAAGTGTTTTCGACTGCACTTTTAACATCCTTTTTTTCTCGGTGCCACTCTTTTGCTCTATCCCCATGCATTTACTATGGAAATTGTTTCGCAGCACTTTTTTTTAGAAGGAAGATTTAAATTTGAATTTATCCGGATTTTTTAAGTTATACGGAGGACAAAAACGGGCCCCATCGAAACTGGTTGGTAATAGAGCGCAAACGATGAATGACAGATACGGCGGAAAAAAAGGAATCAATTTTCTTACGCTTAACCAAAATTTTAGGGATGAAGTAATAATGGCCAAGCGTTTTTCCCATTGTAACCGAATCCATTTGATGAGAAGTTATTGGCGTTGGTAAAATGCAACGCAGCATTTTGTGATAACACAAATTTTATTGCGGAACGAACGACCGAATGTCCATACCGATATTTATACACACACGCTCAACGAGGAAAAAACAAAGCAGCCATACTTCAATTCAACAGCATACAAGTCGTTTTTAAAAGGCATCGACAATAAAAGATAATTAAGATAAATACACACGAGTAAATCCGAAACACGGAGGGATATATGAATTGTGTTTGCGAGAGAGCGCTGTGTGTAAATTGGTTTTTAGCTACAACACGGTCTGCTGTCGATTGTCGACGATGGCGATGTTACAGCCATTACTGCTGCTGCTGTTGTCGTTGTCGTCGCTGGGATGAAATTGATTTTTATTTACTCGGAACGACAAACCAACGACGTTGTCAATGTGTTGTAAAACCATATGCGCGCTCACCATGCCCGTGCCTGTGCCGGAGACCGAGAGGCCCGAAAAATGCTCGAGTGAGAGAAAATTATTTTTATAAACGGATATTGGCAATTTTGCTCCAAAGTGATTCAATGCTTGCACAGATTGATCAATACACCAAAGTGTCACATTGAGCGATTGCAAATGCCATTCATATTACATACAAATTTTCACCTCGTGCATCTAGTAGTCAACGATGGAGAGTAGATGGTAGGCAACCGAGAAAAAAATAGAGAAAAGCGGTTGTTGGATGCTAGCCATCTCTCACACAACGAGAAATGATCGAGTTAGGCTGATTACTGACACGAAAAGATGCTGCACAACATTTTCCGCCTTTTTTTCAGCATATTGTGTGTGTGTGTGAGAGAGAGAGAGAGAGAGAGAGAGAGAGAGAGAGAGAGAAAGAGAGAGAGAAAGAGAGAAAATGAGCGAGAGTGAGTGAGAGAGAAAAATGAGTTTAAAAGCATTTAACAAAATTAAAATTCATCTGGCTCTTTTTATTCTTTTATGGTTTTTCTCTCTCTACCTCTATGTGTGTATATGTATTTCTCTCTATCTCTCGGTGCTCGCATCAATATTCATTAAGAAGATGTGAGTATATGCTTGTGTTACTGTTTGGTTGTCTCTTGAAATGAACGAAAACGCCGGCCGGAACTCGTTTATTTCACTACTGCTCAAAGAGCAAAAGTATTTTGTTCATTCGTTGTTCGTTTCTGCTGTGCATTTCTCTCTTTCGGTCGTTTCTATTGGATTCCGACATTTCGTTGAGTCACTTTTATTCTCCAGCGTATTGGCTCAAGTGTTGTGTAAAAATGAGCCGAGCAAAAAACGTAACCAAGCGTCGAAAAGTATGTACATTGTACACGCTGAATGTGACAAACGGTTAGCTGCCGTTTTACAATCGAATTGGAAGCAAAACACACAACTGAAAAAAAGCAACGAACGAAAAAATGCCATTAAATTAGACAACTTAGAAAGTGTCCTGTAGAGGAATGGGGACACAAGAAGCAAACAGAAAAAAATACGTTAAAAAACCGACAGAAATTCCAGTGACGCGGAATAGAATTGTGTGTGTGAGTTTGTGTAATTGAAGTTACAAAGGAGTAGAGAAAAAACAACGCGACTTGCCACACACACACACACACACACACACACACCATTTGGCGGACGTTTGCGTCAGTTGGCTAATGACTGCTGTGTGTTGGCGGTGATAATAGAGGTGCCGAAATGATTGTCAGATATCTCCAAAACGATTGATAGACTAGATTAATGACATTTTAATCAAGTTACAGTTGGAAAAAACCATAAATCTATGTGTCCAACACACGACAAACTGGGCTCTAGCTCAAGAGACGGCAATAAAACAGCGAAATTCGTTACAAAAATTATGGAATGAGTGAGTGAGACCAATTTCAAAGTAGAGCATGTTCGAGGTTGGATCGTGCGGGAATCGTTATGTGAATTTAGGGTTGAAACGAAGAAAATACAGAGGGCTGTTACTATTTGTGGAACAGAGCGCACATTTCATTACACATACACACGCTAGAAAATGTGTATCCGTTAAGGTGAAAAATGCGTACCTTTCAAACGTGAACATGATATTTACCCGGAGCATATGCACAAGCAAACACCGAGCTCGTTTCATGTTCAATTTTACTTTAAATAATTGCTCATGTTGTCATATAAAATGCTTATTTATGTTTTGTACTCTTACTAAAATATGTTCCTTCTCTCTCTCGATTGCTTTCTTCTGGAGCGCCGCTTGCAAATACACATGCTTAGTACACAATTCATGCATGGAATTATTTATTCATTGCGCTTTATTGTCGCTCTCAGTTTAACGTCGTTGTCGTTGTTGTTGTTGTTGTCATCGTCGTCGTCGTCACCACGACACGGCTTGTTTGCATTTCATTTCAAACATAAAGTCGATTGTTTTATCCCTTCAAACCGAAAAAGAAAACCACTTCGACTTACTCCGGGTTAGTTTATTTTAGAGTTACAGACTAGATAAATAAGATGGAACTAATTGGTGAATTAGTAGCGAGCATGATCAGTGATCATTAGATGGTTTATGAAATGAGATCGCCTATTAAATGGATTTTATGGTTGCTATGTGGGCACGAAACCGCATACAAAGCCCATTTTGAAATGAGAACGCTCTCTCGATGTGTCTGAAAATGAAAACAAAACACATAACTCACAGCCAACTATCAAAAAACTATTGCAACAAAGTGCTAAAATAATTCGTGAAAAATGCACACGTCCAGTTGGTAAACAAACGAATTGGGTTTTGAACTCATGGTGCGAGTGAAACCTTTTTACATTGCATTCCGTCCATAATCCAATGGTTTGGAACAAGAGAGAGAGAGAGATAGGGACTGTCGAATCAAGTTGGCAAACAAATGCAAAGAGAAATTACAGCTTTTATTTATCTAAAAATTTCGCATATGCATTCCAATTATTCGCGATATTTCAAGAGTCATGTACACGGTTCGAAAGCCAACCATAAAAATCGGCTGCATTTTTCGACCCTTTTCACACACACACACAAACTAACAAACCATATATGCTCAACGGTGAATGCGACGAAAATCTATTGTGAGCATGCAGAGAATGTTACGAACGACACAGAGAGAAAAACAAGCGATATAGTGGCTGAACAATGCGATACATTGCGATATCTCGCAAAAATCAGAACAATACCGGCTGAAAACGCAGCAACAAGACTGTATGGAAAAAATTGTTTGTATGCGCCCATTGCAATTACTGCTCTGCGTAAACCATTGCACACGTTGATTTTTTAAATTTTGATTTTTTTTTCGCTCTCGTCGACGAGATTTCTATATGAATGAGATGCACATTCAAAAGGCTTTTTTTTCTAGATTTAGGCTTAACAGTCAATATATATAAACAGAGATGAATATTTTTCACACATACATACATATATGGATATGATTGGAAAGAGAGAACGAGAGTACATTATCAGTCAAACACACCGATGACACAATGCAGACAAAACCAAACCATAGAATAGAATGGGCTGTGTAGAGAACCGAACAAGAAGTGGCTGTTGCACAACACGAAAAACGTAGACTGCATTAAATCTGCAGACAACGACGTGTGCATACATTGGCCGCATGTGTGTGTGTGTGTATGTGTGTGTATGCACATGCAAAAGTCGAGAAATAAAAGAGGGAGAGAGAGAGAGAGAGAGAAAGAGAGAGAGATAGACCAACATCGATAACAGAGAAATGCCTAGTAATTCACACATCGTGTTTGTTTATAAATGTATTTTTTCGGCTCTTTATACCTTTACACACGGGAATGTGGATGTGTTTTCATATTGCATGCACGTCGGTGTCGTCGACGTCGCATACTCACACATACACACATACGACGTATCCACATATGCATGTGAAATGGAAAGAAAAAAAAACGTAAGAAAAATCAAAGTGACGACAACATATAAGCCGCACCATTACACAATCCTGCCGGCGAAATCCATTCAGTAATTGTGGATGTGAATGCCTCCTTCCACCGTTCTTCTTTCATTTCTTCGTCGTTTTACTTTATTAAAATCGCTTCATTGTTGTTTTTTCTTCCTTTCTTCCATCATCGGGATCCTCTCAACTCGTCGCTTCGGTTTTGGTTCGAGCGATGCTATCAATTTCGGTGTTTATATCTACGTGTGTTTGTGTGTGCAATGAATATATGTATTCTCTTAAAACAAAAGTTTGTACCAAAGAATTCGTGTTTTTAAGTGGTCCTTTTTGTGCGCTTTTTCTCATCAAAAAAGATATTTTCGTACTTGTTCCGACGAAAACTCGAGCACAAAACTTGATAGTAACTTGTACTTGGTAAACGATTATCTATTACTGTCGACAAAACAGTAAAACCGAACGGGCGGAATAAAAAAAAACGAACACACCAGAAACGAATGCATGCAAATCACGACACAATTTAAAATGCAATCATCATTACGTGCACTGCGTAAATTCGTGACTTTTCGCTAATGACTTTACTCGATTTGGAAGTTGCATTTTTCACTCAAAAATTGTACGGCATTCTTTTTTTTCGGTCTTTGTTCAAATGAACAGAAAAAGAAATTTCGTTGCCTTTGCGAGAGCAACGCGAATCAATTTGAAAACATTTGAGTAGTTGGTTCCGGAGAATGTCAACACTTTGGAAAACTATTTTTGTCGTTTTGGAATGACAAAGTTATATCATTGCAGATGCACCGGGGCTCGTCGATATCAGTGGTGGAATGTATGTGCGCGCGTCTGCCATTGTCTCTCATTTTCATTCGAAATGAATGTTGTCGGTGTTCGCATGTGACTCTATAAATACATTTTAATCACTTGGGTTTTCTATTACTTTTTTTCTCTCTCTCTCTCTTCTTTTTCTGGTTTATTGTTGCACCTGTGCACCACCGTCATCACCACCATCACCATTACATTGTGCATTAGACATCTTCGCGTTGCATATGCGTAATGAGGGTCGATAAATTAACGGAACACAAGGAAATTCATATTAGTAGCTGTGGTGTAAATCAAATTCAATACATTTGCTCATAGATGAAAATATGTGGTGATGATAGGCCGAGCATGCATATCCACTTCTCTGATATACCGTGTGCCAGAATGGAGTCAATACAGAGAGTCAAAAGCATTTAAAATGCAAGAAGAATAGCTCGAGCTTATCGATATAGTCACCGAGGAAAATAATAAATTAGTTGACCACATGCTCATTGAAAATGATATCATCTGCCTTTGTTGTGTCCATGAACGCTCGATTTTACTATATAAATTGCTACGACGATGTGAAAATCGTACGTTTTGTTCAATTACATCGACATTTATCTGTAATTATACTGTATCGAACCGCATATGAATCCAAAGTCATTGCCTTATCGTCCATATCTTAAACTCAAATCACATGAAATTATTTTAGATGTTTTTAGTCATTGGCAACGAAAATGACGATAATTCTCACTGTAAAATTTAATTTTGAACATGTAGAAATTAATTCTGCTCAAAAGATATCCATCGTTTTTGTGTCCAAATTTACACACAATGACCGATTATCGATTTTGTTCATGGTGTGGCTTTGCTTTGCTGCTTTGGAGTGGTTTCAAATTATGCCTTATAGCGTGTCACACCACAGCAGGCAAGGGCAAACCGGAAAACCGTTTCATTTGCATAGATATTTTAATTAGGAGCGTTATTTGATAAAAATGCTACACAAGAATTAGTTCTTTATAGTATTTTGTGTGTATGTGTGTGTTCCATTGCATTGAGGCGTCGCTTTGCATCATTGTTGTTCAATGTATGAACTTGTTTGCCAGATCAAAGGAGCCTTGCTTGCCTGCTTTTATAGACTTGCTTTTAAAACTTCACTTTGATGTTAAAGGATAATTAAAAATACTGTGCAACTTTCATTCTGTGTGTTTTTTTCTTTCCTCGCCTTTACATTTTCGACAGCAAAAATTGAACGTGGAGGAAGCGCAGTTTGGTTGCACGGAGGGGCAGAAAAAGAAGACTCGATGAAAGAAGGAATAACAATAAAAGTGCAGCGCATACACAGAGGATCAAAACCAGTTGGCCAATACCAACAACAACGACGCCGAATGATGCGATTGCATGAAAAATATGTTTGATGAAGAGCTTCCAACAATCGACTAAATGTTTTCAATCAAAATATTTTCAATAAGAAGAAGTAAGATGATTTTATGTGCTCATCGCTTCTTTTTTTTCGCTCGTTCGTCATTTGGGTACAATGTTTGTGTGAACAAATAGTATATTCATCAAACGCACTGAAGAGCACAAGGAAACATGTAGATGATTGGCTTTTTTTCGAGATGGACACACAGGGGAAAAAATGATTACATAACAGAGAGAAAAAAAAGCTGGTCGAGTGTGTGTATGTATTTCGTTTTGAGTGGAATGTGAAGAGTCTTTGTATGTTCGATCCATCTCACATGACATGATTTTTTTTTCATCTTGCTTTAGGGCTCGTCGTGTGCACATCCCAAAATATAGCCATGATTGCTATACCTGCGAAATTATTTAATAAAAGATGAGACCTTTGATCGGGCCATCGCAACGGCGTTGCTGTAAACAAGTTTATCAATTTACGTGTTTTTTTTTCATCTTTTTTTTCCAAAAACTTCGGTTCATATGTGCTGTGAAGCCAAATTTCAATAATTTAAGCATCGAATACACGGAAACAATATTCGCAAATTCTCAAAATACAGAATTTATTTGTGATTTGTTTTTTCTTCCTCAGCCCGCTCTTCCTCTTTCTTTAATTGACTCTGCCAACGGAATCTCCATGCTGGCGAATAGAAAACTTCTGACAAACATATTGAAAAGTGAAATGGACTCTTATGACATGACTTATGTCATTCTTGTTCAGAACATATAAACCTTTCACATCATTTGATTTCAATGCATATATGCGAATGTGTATAGTACCCAAACCCAATGTGCAGCATTCATAATTCAGGCGTGCAATTTCTTTCTTTCTTTCGCTCGCAGTTTTTTCTCTCGTCGTTGCTGTTGTTGTGTGTGTTCCATTCTTTTTATTCAGTCGGCGAGACAAATGCTGTCGCATCATAAATAATGACAAACTACGACCATAACGAACGCAAACAAAAAAAAACGACGCTGCAACGCTTTTAATAAGCCCATCGTCCCATGCAATTGTTTTCAATATTTGCATTTCATTTTTGCTGCCTGAGTTTCTGCTCTTTGCTCTCGTTTGTTGTGCCTCTCTGTGTGTGTGTCGCACATGAATTTAATCTGATGAAGAATGCAAACGAAAAAAGATCTCTTTCGCTGTTGAAAGAACAATATCAGCAGTGGCAGCAGCAGCAGCAACGACGAGTGGAAGGAAAGTTCAGCTGGAATGAAGCGAGTGCATGATGAAACGAATCCCGAGATAGAAGTAACAATTTTGGAAAATATTCGGTGTTTTCGTTAAAATCCTGCAGTTTTACACGAGAAATAAAAGGAGCACACATTGTATTTATCATGGTTCGTGTGTGTGTGTGTGTGTGTGTTTGCTTTTCCCCCTTAGTCGAACATTTCATCAAGTTAACGTGTTAGCTGCTGCTGATGCATTGAGACTCCCTTTTGCAGTCACTCTCTCTATATCTCGCTCGTCTGCGTTTTTGTTTGCCAAGAACAAGGAGCGCGCGCGCACACACACGCGGACACACAGCATGTTCTAAGCCCGAAACTGTGAAAAGTGTCAAAAAAATTGTTTTTTGCATTGTAGAAATGCAATCATTTTTAATTGATGCCATTGTTTCGAGTGCATATTAGCAGCAGAATGCGAATGTGAAAGAGCCTAATGTAGATAGAGGTGAAACGAAATGCTTGAGACACATTTGAGCGTTTGCATATCTCGTTGTTTGAAGTTATTGTTGTTGATGTTGGTGGTGTTTTTTTTCTCTTTTCAGTCGTATATTGTAAGTTTGATTCCATAGAAATGTTACGTGTCTGTCGATGGGTTTTCAGTGCATTGGCAGTGAAAAACGTTTATAAGTGCTGAACTCCATGCACTTGCATGTATTTACTTGTAATGAGATGGCATCGTGCGTGCCTCGTTGGTTTGAGTGGAAGGCCGACCAAGCAAAATAGCGTATATTTTATACTGCGGGTACTCTCGCTCGCTCGCTCGCTCGCTCGTTCACTACTTTATTTCTTCGTTGCTTATCTGACAAGACAAAAGACTTGAGAATTGCAAAAATGCATAACAATTTGTGTTCTTTTGTTTCACCGTTTTTGAATGGTACTTGTCGCCATGGCTGATGGAGTCATTGAAAAATGCGAACAAGTCCTTACACAATGTATATACCGAAATAAAATAAAAACTTCACTACTCCTTCTTCTTGTAGCGCAAAAACAAAAACTCTCGTCTGCTTGTAATTTAATACCTCGATGAAGCTTGAGAAAAAACCATGCAAAACAAAACGGGATCAGACTTAAAAAACAAATGGAAAAGTAAAAACCACATAATATTACACCTTGAGAATGTTGAAGCCGAAGAAAAACACACATACAATGAGGAGAAAAACAGCAGAACAATGGCTTTAACTTTCTTTTCAGAACACAAATTTTTCTCCGTTGCACACTAATTATTCGGCGGCAAGAGTTTTTTTTTTGGCCATGTCTTGCTTCAGAACTCTCGGTTGCGAATTAATGGAAAAATATATTGCCTGCACGTGTGAGGTATGCTCTCATTTTCATTTTGCGAGACATTCATGCCGCAGCACAAAAGCCAACTTTTTCATCTTTTCACTCAGTTTTTCTCAGTTTTGAAATGTTTTTGATATTTCAATTCAACACACTCTCTTTCTGCGTCTCCTAGCTGTTTTTTGTTGTTGTTGTCAAGATTACGTTTTTTTTTTTATCATGCAGAAAAGACAAAAATGCGGGAGGCTCACTTCTTTTTCATTTCCTTTGTTTTCATATCTTGTCTGGCATTTTATGGAATATATCACTGTGTTGATTCCTCTTTTTTCTCGTGCATAAAAAATCATAAAATATTGCCAGAAGTTTATTTATAAACGAAAAAAAAACGAAAGAGAAAAGTTGGCATTTGCCGTTGTTGTGTGGAAAATGTTTTTTCAATGGCGCGAAAAATGATGTGGCAACCATTTTAAAGGGAAAAATTAAAGTGAATCATAAAAGTAATCAGCAAAAGCCTTTCCATCGAAAATGCCGAGTGGCTCTTTTCCGCTACAACTACGACCATAACAGCTACGAAGAAGGCAGACAGACAGAGAGAGACAGAGAGAGAGAGAGAGAGTGAGAGAGAGAAAAAGTGCTGGCGAAATTGTATGCCCTTGAGTGGAGCATCCAGTCTGGTACTAATGATTATTTCGGATTAACGAAACATAATGAAAGCCGGTTTTCCGCGGAATATTTTCCGCGAGAGACAGAGATGAAATCAAAACAGGCCATGATTCGTAGACGACGCGCTCATTAATCGCATCACTTGTCGCTCAAAAATGAAAACAGCCTTATCACACACAAGCACAGGATGATTTGTACTTGGGAATCATGAAATTCAAGACGGAACCGTACAAACAAATCACACGAGAGCCATGTTTGTTAAGCATCTAATTAAAGAGCGTATACCAATGTGTCTATGCATATTATATAGGTGCGATATTGATTGAAGCTGGCGGAAAATAAACTTGACTTTTTATTGGGTATCACATGCGCAAAGAGTGGTGGAGAGTGAACGAACGAACGAACGAGCGAGTGAATGAGTTTATGAGAGATTCATATCACTTTAATCATTACCAGCGCAGCTCAAGTAGACAATCAACTTAGACATCCCACTTTAATTATGTGCGATTTTTTATTCGTCACCATTTTTATGGTTGCCAATTTATTTTTTATCATGCAGCAATGTGATGCGGCCGTATAATACATGCAGAAGAGCACTGCTTCGTTGAATCAAAACGTGAATGTCGAAAGTCAATGGATACTCCCAAGGGATTATTTATATGATGACTTACAATTCGAATGCTGAATGAAAAACGGAACAGAAACATCAGACAAAACAGGTATATAATAGATGTGATATGTGATGAAAATACCTTTGAAAAAATATGCATTTAATCAAATTACATCCCCCTTGTGCATCGATTGCAAGAAACATCAATGTGCAAAACTTTCATAAAATGATTACGGCCTGTTATTACCGCTGTCTATTTATTTAGAACGTGTTTATTTCAACCAGTTTTCTCTTTCGTTTCCACACCAAGTCACCGGGCATGCATTGAATTATGGTTAAAAGATGCAGAAAATCATTACATTCGATAAGAAGATTTGCATGTCGTTTGCAAACGACTCCTATGATGGTGAAAAAAAAGAAAAATTATTAAAATTTCCACTGATTGAACTGGTGAAGGTCAATTGAACGTGTAACCACTGGAAATCTATCGCATTGATTCGCATCATTTCAAATCAAATTTCGGTTTCTTTTCTTCCCATTTTTCTCATTCTGTTTGCAAGTAAATTAAGTTCACAACGATCGAAATCGTCTAACGAAGTAGAAGCGGAAAAAAATCGAAGGGGGCATAGCAACAGCAGCAGCAGCAAGAAATTGAATTAAAGTGAATCAGACGAATTTAAGGTTGAATAGTCTTAAAGAGAAAAAAGAAAGAAAAAATTGTGGGAACCAATTATTTTTCACATAGAAATTTACGTTTAATTCTTGTGAAACGGTTGGAAAATACGTCGGCAAATCTATTCACTCATTGCGATTTACTTTGAATAAGAAGAAATCAAAAGAGGAACACGTCCTTTCGGTCAATCGTTCTCTGCTCGCTTTGAAATTCGAGGATTAGCCAGTGAGAGAGTATAAATAACGATGCAGAACGGAACAATGAGATGGGAAAGACGACATAGATAAATATCTCTACGGAAACAAAAACATTTCACTGATTGAACAACGCAAAGAAGCTGATTCAATTTCATCAACGTCATCAAAAAGCCGGCCATCAACAGCATCCGATATTTTCTTTACGGTTATTTATAGCGTCGCATTTGATTTCCTGTGTGTGTGATTCAATTACATATCTACCGAGATATGCCATAAAGTGCAATAACGGAGGATTTATCGCTTTTAATCTGAGCCCGATATTTAATGAATGGACCGATACGGTATTTACATCGCCTTCTGATGACCTTTTTCAACTTGCAATCCGATTTGATTCTCTTGTAGTTTTTTGGCTCAAATATCTTTATATCTTTACTACGGTAAATTTCAACCCGATATATATTAAAAGCATCCCTAGCCAATTTGAAAGAATTTATACCTAGACTCTCTCTCATATATAGATCATTTATGCGCAGAGTTTTGTATATATTTTGATATGAAAAATGTGGAAGAAAAACAACAGTTATGCGATATCCATATCCTTTTTCCCTAGGAACGGAATAATGTAAAGAGCTGAAAAAATGCTGACAGCAACAAGAATGGGATGGGATGGGATGTGAGGCGAAAGTAACAATGCAGATGAATATACAATGCATCAATTTTTTTGTTGTTGTTGTTGTTTGTTAAATGTTTCATCTTCATCTTTTTCTTTTGCCATTTCCTTCATATTTATAAATATTTTCTCGGTTAGTATGCCTTTCACATTTTCCCAAGCTAAGGCATTCGTGCACGAAATACAAAAAAATGCATTGAATATTGATCGACAGCCTCTGGTGTGTGTGCGCTGTGATTTCGTGTTGAACGAAAGTACTTGTATGGTAATAAAATATATGTTGACGAGACTTAGTGTCGGGGATGCAACGAAACTGGGAGAAAAGTTATTCGAAATGAGCACATTTAATGAAAGAATTTTGCGTTTGTACATCAAACAGAAAAAAAACAAGGAAGAAGAAAAAGATAAACCGTCGTGTTTGTAGCCTTTTGTGCATTTGGGTCGTCTCCCTTTCTGCTACTGCTGCTCGCATACTTTACAAAACTTGAAATTCAATTGAATATTGGAAATTGCTATTCAAATGTAAAGAAAACTTCAATAAATACATGAAATTACTTTTTCCCGTCATAAATTTGCTTCTGTCTACTTGAGAGTAAGAGAGAGAGAGAGAGAGAGAGAGAGAGAGAGAGAGTTTCATACGTATGAATAGGGATAATGGTTGCAAAAGCGAATCATGTCAACTTAAAGCAGAAAATAAAATGAAGAAAAGAAGAAAAGTAGTAGCAGGAAAATGTGCATTGAAAGTGCTTCGTAGGGTTGTCGTAGTGTCCTCTAATGACTCCTACTGGAAATGTGTGCGTATAGTTGCATGTCGTGGAATGAGAGCGAACAAGCCAAAGAAGATTGTCTTCTTTAAGTATTGGTCATTGGTTCGAGGTGCGGGTTGCAATGGTTTTATCATTCATGTTCCGAATGAAGTGGTGATTATCCTCATTTGTTTCGTTTCGCAAAGCTCTCATTCATTGAAGTGCTTGCATCTGGATAGAGGTGAATGCACGACGTCTACATTCATATTTAGTCTCAACATTGCTGCAAATTGCAAGAAGAACATTAAAATTGTACATATATCTTTGCAATTGAAGTCATTTCGAGAAAAAGAAAACAATTCGGCTTGTGCTGTGTCTACGCGGTAATCCGATTACAAAAGCATCTTCGGGTAAACATGGCAAAATTATATACACACATAGGTGTTGATTGGCCAGAATGATTGGAAAAGATTCTGTCTCTCTGGCAAAAAAATTGAACAAAAAAAGACCATTCTGACTTCATGCCCGAAATCATTTGGCTTCAGCTTAAAATCGGCCACATATAATGCCTTTGTTTATTTTATGCGAAAGTTTTTTGTACGGCTTCGCACTGTCGCTCTCGCATAATTTTATGCGGCCAAAGTGTGAAGGAAAAACCAACAGGACAAATGAAAATACAAACAATGCTCCAGTTGAAATTAATCCAATCAACATATTTTATCACTTGAACGTTGATGAAATATTTGCCTCTTGCCCGCCACCACCACTACACGTCAATATATATTATTTGATACTCGACAGAGTTATGGGTTTTTTTTTCACTTCTGTTTTGGGTTGAGTTAATTTGGTTTTTGTGTTGACGCAAACAGTTTTTTGTTGTATGTTGTGTTTTTTTTTGTATTCCGCCTGGATAAGGTTGAGTCAACAGAAATTTGTGTTGTGAATTTTATATTTATTATTCATCTCGGGCGGTGGTTTTAATTGAAGACTTTTTAACGCGATGAAAAATATGAACTGTGATGAAATGATTATGGCAAAGTAACGTTGATGGACTAGCATCCTATTTGGTCTTGAAACCAAACCGAGCAAGTCACATTCTTCCCAGGCGCACACATACACACAACATTCCATGTGCAATGTGTACGCATTGCAAACACATTTTCAATATGTTTCGCTCTCCTTAAGGTCTTGTTGTTGACGCTAGCACAGTTAAAATACGCTCCTTGTACGCCAATAAAGTGACCGTGACAAAATTAAACCTTATTTCTTCTTGGGCTGGATGTGCGTGTGTATGTGTTTTTTTGTCTCTATGGTTCTTGTGCATTGCAATGCGCTTTGCCATTATTTCATGTTTTTTTTGCCTGCCTTCAGGCCAGACCAAACCAAAAATCACCATGTGTGTCGTTTACATGTGAAAGATTTTTTTTTTCATTTTCTGTGTAGCTAAAACCGTGATGCACATTGAAAGTGAATGTTCTCCGTATGCATTTTAAAAGAATACAATGTATGACTGTGGCATAGTTGAAAGAATGAAACCCAACTCGACTGCCTCGTTATAGGAAACTAATGTAATTATGCTCGCCAGAAAACAAATCATGTAAATTATTATGGATGTCATGCAAATGAGAGAACAAGATTTTCAGAACACTCTCACTCTTTCTCTGAATCGACACTTCGTGTCTCTCTCTCTCTGCATTTGGAATTCATGCGTGCACGACCACAGACTGCATCGAATCAGTAATGAAGCCTATTCATTTAAAATGTCGTTTTGAATAAATGCATTCGACCCTTTAATAAGCCCGTCATTTCATGGATTCGGATAATGAATGCCATTTCTCTCGACAAAGTGAAACCTTCTAATCACGCCGAAAATCAATTGGTAACCTTCTGCCGGAAAAAAAGACGATCCAAAAGGGTTCACGACTAGGAAATATTTTCACAAAAAAAGGGTGTCTTGAAAGAAAAAAGAACTAGATCTGAATTTTTTCTAATGTTCAAATTGCCTAGAGGCGATGCAAGTAATATATGGATTAAAAATTCGCTTGCAACTACGAAAACAACATGACCCAAAAAAAAGAAATCGCCCGGCATGTTTATCGTTCGATTCGCTTTCATTGTCATGTCTATACAGGATGCACAAGCCGAGCTGTTCATTGGAATTCGATTTCTCGGAATTGAGTGTGCATGTAGTGTGTGAGTACTGTGTGTGCCTGCCTCGGTTCAACAAAACAATAAAGATACAGAGCAACATCATCAAAAAATCGCAATCGCTCGATTATATTGTTGCGAATAAATTATATTTGGTGCACACACAAACGTTTCGATCGAGTATTACCGAGGTCTTAAGACGAGATGTAATGCCAACGAAAACAAAAGAAGAAAAATAAAACGAAGCCGTACATGCATTTTGCCAAAGATGTTGCGAATAAAGGCGGCAGCCGCAGAAAATGATGGAATGGGATAAAACTTGCATCTTTTAGGATTTTTCGATTTCGTATGTACGAAATGGGAAACACACACACACACACACAATAATTTACAACATGAAAAAAGGGAAAACAATAACAAAGGCGCATGAAAGAAGAAAAAAAGCAATATTGCATCAGTTCTCCATCATTGTTTGCATCGACCCGATGCTCAAGCCATAACAATTGGATGCATATGCACATTGCACAATATGTGTGCTGTTTCGCTCAACGGCTCACTCTCTGTACCCAAGCGATTTCAAAAACCAGCATCTTCGCTTTGGCCAATGAATATTGTTTTGTCATTGATTTTTATGTGTCCCAACTCTGGCTCTAGTTCTGGCTGTTCGGTATCTAGGGTGAAATTAGTTCCGTGCAACGAATTTCGAATGCAAAAATTTTCCGTATCTTGAAAATGAGATATTGACTCAATTGATTTCACGCTAGACTTCATTTCGATACGATCATTTCGGATCGTGTGCGGAAATTTTTTCACTCCTGACAGTTTCTCTCTTCTTCTTCTACGTACTCTCCTTCGTTTTTTTCGGTTGGTCTGATTGCGGATTGAAAAATTGAATTAAACAGCCGCTTGACATGTTCGCTATTAGGTTGGTTCATTAGATGTGATACCACAAAATAGGGAGACTAAACTAGCACATCCCTGTGTTGTCGGCGAAAGAGCGGCAATAAATTGCACCCATGGCATTTTAAGTGCACTCGCGAATCAAAACAACGGCATTACCGCACACACTCACGGACAGAAAAAAAAAGAATAATATTTCGATTGCAATATCATTGGGGAAACAAAAGTGGCGCAAATCATGCTGTCTCTGTCTTTTACTCGAATTCCGTTTTCGTGTTTATTTCTGGTCTATGTGCTGAGACGCACTAAAGACGCAACACAATTATAAACGTTTTGTCTGTGCAAACCCAAGGAACGAATCCAGAAGGAAGAGAGAGAGAGAGAGAGAGAGAGAGAGAGAGAGAGAGAGGGCATACACACAAGCAGCTAAGAAAGGAGCAAATGTAAGAACGTGCACAGAGCGTAAAAGCAACAACCGAACAACGAACGGCCGGAGTAGCAACAATAATAATAATAGCAATATCAAAATAGGTGGAAAGGTGTGCAGCGTTGATTAAAAAAAAAAGAAGACATACGGTAAGAAATTATTTATTACGGAGCTATTGGTGTGTGCAGAGACTGAGAGATGCAATGAAACAGAGTAAGAAAGCGAAACAAGGAGAGGAAGAGAGTCGATGTTGTTGTTGGTGTTTTTTTCTCTTCTTTTCTTTTTAAATGACGGCTGTGCAAATGCGCTCATATATTAATAGTAGTTCTTAGTGTGTACGACGTTTACGGAAAAACACGTTTATGAAATTGTGGAATAATACAACAAAAGTAACAGCAGCAGCTCGGACGAACCGTGAACGCCAGCGAGTTTCAATGCACACACAACGACGAACCGAGTCAACGAGCACACAAATGAAATGAAAAGCAAATAAAAAAATATGATTAAATATTGTTTTTATTTGTTGATGAAGAGAGCGAGCACGAGAGAGAGAATAAGAGCATGACAACGATTCATTTGCAACATACATTGTGTCTGGAGCGACGTGGTTCATGCCATTGTTCAAGAAAATGGCCAATGAGCCCGAGAAAGAGAGCAAACGGTGTGAGTAAGTGAGTGAGAGGAAGAGCTAAACGAGTGCGACAGGCAAATCTAGAAAACGTAAAACGGCCTCGTACTGAATGAAATGCGACTAAGAGCTGCGAACTCGATTGCAAGCCTGGACGAATTGCATCGACGAGGCAGGGAGACAGAGAGCGAGTGATACAAGGGGCGAATGCTTAAGCGCATTTACTACAAAGTTGTAGAAATAATCATAGTCGCTGGACGCTAAGTCAAACTTAGCGCCGTCTCACTCACGAATTAATATGATGTGAATATTCGTCGCTGCTGCTACTGCCGCCACCACCGCTGTTGTCTGTTTTCGTCAAAGAAAATGCTGAACGACTTTTCCGTGTGGCACAGAAAACCGAACGAATGAAGTGATGATAAAAAAAAGCCAAACAACAGTACAACCGTTGGATATGTTCAAAAGAGCATTTTGTGAGTGTATGCGCTCGAAGCTGCTCGAAAGAAGAAAAAATGTGAGTGCAGTTAAGCTAAACATGCACACAATACCAATGCATGACTGTTTCTCGCCTATTCTAGGTAGATTCACGTCGATTGTAGACCAACAACAACTAGTTGCAGCTGTGCAATAATCATAATAAATGTAACAAAGCGCATTTTCAATTTTATTTATTCACAATTTTAATTTTGGGGAGAGAGAGAACAACGACAACAGCAACAGCGGCAGCAGCAGCAGCAGCATCAACACACTCGCCATTTGACATAAACGCACGGACGAAAAGTGAAGGAAAAACGATGAAAGAAAGAAAGAAAGAAATAAAAAAACACACAGACACACAACAATTGAAACAAGCGGCTGCAAGCCAATGCCGATTACATGCCAGAGCGACTATTATTTCAGTGCAATGGCATTTTTGTGTGATTCATACGACGTTGTGCGCGCGAGAGAGAGCGAGAGCGTGTGTTTGGGGGAATTTCAATGCTCACCATGCCACTCCGTTGTTGTTGCTGCTGTTTATTTCGTACGTATCAACGTTACTCAGTTTCCTTTACAGCATTGTTTTTCTGCTGTAATCGACAATTTCAATAAAAAATTGATACGTACAACTTGCAAGAGCACATTTCATACCAAATTTTTGAGTAGTTTTTTTTTTCTCGTGTCGATTTGGTTTTGGTTCGTGCGTCCAAAAACAATTGTGCTTCTTCTGCTTCTTGATTTGTCAGGGATCTTACCTCCAACTGATGGTACTATTGTTCCCTTTTTTCACAGTTTTTTCTTTCAATTTCTTTTCAACGCGTTTCATAATAAAATTTACTTCAACGCATGTTACCTCAAATTCTATTTTATCTTCAATCAAAAACATATTTCGATTTTAGTCTGCGTGTGTGTTTTTTTGGTTCGTCTTTTCGATTTTATTACGTTTCGAAAATGGATTCAAGTCGAATTTTAATGATCAATCCGCATTAAGAAACAATAGTTGCCACATCATAAACATTAATTCAATTCTAATGGAACTCAATGTGATTAGATGAACGAAAAAAAACACGAAGAAAATATAATCCTTTCCATTTGAAATGAGCATACTTCAATTTTTTATTCTTCTTCTTGTTGTTGTCTTGTTAAATAAAAATGTGAATCAACAGCTGCTTTAAAAAAAACACCGTATACGGAATGCAATTAAATCGATATAAGATATATTGAGCGTTGAAATTCTTATGAAAATGAATGCTCTAAATAATTTTTAGGCGATGATGTGTCTGTGTGTTCAGTGCGATTCCATTTCACGTTATTACGTAATGCGAATGCTTTTCTTAAGTCGTTTTTGATTTGATGGCTTCGTTAATCGGGTGCCAGATAGAGCGCGTGCGAGAGAGAGAGATAGCCAAAACGCAAACACAAATCGAAAATAGATATGAATACTTTAGTCGGCGATCCTATGCATCGTAAGATAAATAAGGCGTTAATGGCGTAGCCAGAAGAGGAATTGATAAAAAAACGAGAGAGAGAGAGAGAGAGAGAGAGAGAGAGAAAAGGAGAAAAATAAATCGAGTGTGTAGTATGAAATGAATAAATAGTGATAAAATGCTAGAAATGCTAGAAGCCATTGTCTGAAAGGGAAACCGGGTAGACATTTCGTAATAGAATATTTCTGCATCGCTTGCAAATAGTTTTGCCAAGACAAACACTCAAACTGTGGCAGATAGCATTGCAATAGTGCGCCGCGTGCGCGATTCGCGCAATAAATTATCATCATCACTGACTGCACACAACACAAAGTCGACGAAGATTATGAAATTGTGTGGTTGCGCGCGATTCTATTCGATGGCGGCGGCGGCGACGGCAGCAGCGGCGAAAAGTGTGAATTGTTTTTTCGCCGTTGGTTCTTTTCTGCTGTGTTAATGATTTAATATATGCACACAAATGAGGCGCAGAGACGGTAAACGGACGTACAGCAATAAAAAAAAGAACATCAACGACAACCCATCCATATACATGCAAAGTCATCGTAGAAGAGGAAAAGAAAAGAAAAAAAATCAACAACCGATTTTTGAAGCGTTTTCTGTGGCGTTTGTATTTCATTCGGGTTCGCTTTGCACAACTATAGAACATCGGCATTGAGTGTTTCGAGTGTTTTGGTGCGGATGCGTGCGCCGAAACGATGGCTCTCGATTTCCGTTCATCTAACGATATTCGTGTTTGCTTTGTTCGACTGGACGGGAATATTTTTCATTTTGAAAATAGTGTGTGTACAACCGGCGCCAGTTCGCATGGACGCATCGAAAATGCTGACACCAATACTCCTCTTCCCCAAATCGGCCGATGTGTGTGTGTGTTCTTTTTCTTGATTTTTCATGCGCAAGTATTCCCAGTTTGTGCCAAACGCCGTTTGCCAAATATCAAATTAAATTAAAAGCTTTGCACAGAGAGCACACACACGCACGTCAAACACATTTCATTTGAGACATGGGTTCACATAGTAAAAATTTTCCATCGCATAAACGATTTCAATTTTTATATACGTCTTACAGCCAAGAAATTGGTTTTTTCTTTCGTCATCTGACTTTTTCTCGTTCATCGCAAAAAAAAACTAGTTGAACTCGATGTGCGTCTTAGCTCATAATAGATGCAATCGTCACAAATAAATCGTCACTAAAACAGTGCAAATGTTAACTGTTCCCACTATCGATTGATGAACAGAGATCAATCAATAAAGCCGATAGCAGTAGCAGCAACGGCAGCGTCAACGAAACACACCGCCCAGTCAACGTGTCATTTGCGTTGAATAAATAAGCACATGAGCTTTCGCGACAGCTACTATTGCCTACATGCTTTCGTGTTCGCACTGCGAGCGGAAAAGCTCATTCGCGTGGCGTTTGCCTGTATATAATATATATGCTGTATTTTTGTGATATGTAATCAGAGCACATTGAAATTTAAAGCAAAAATGCATCGATTCATTCGTTCTTCTGTCGTTGGCGTCGACACTATTTTCTCCCATGTGCAAACACCATCGCAAACAGTATTTTATCATCATCAATCATATTTTTGTAAGAACGATATTTTTTTTGCTGCTCTTAATTTCAATGTATGCAAACGGAACCGCACTGAAATTAAAATGTAACAAGATAAATTTTCATTTGTCATCATGTCACAATACACATTTGGTGTTGTCGCAAACATTCCGAGATTAGTTTACCATTTTTTTTCGTTGTTTCGCAGAGAGTTTCCAGACATTTATTACGGTACGGTATTTTATTTGCAAAGCAATTTCGACGCAATATATTACTGCGCATTACATTGGCAATGGAGTTTTTGTTTGACGGTGGGCCACCTTCCATCCGCAATTTAATGTCACAGTCAACGCAATGAGAAGGAGGAAAAAAGAAAATAATAATAAGAAGAACACGCACCAGCCAAAAATAACAATGATCCAGCCACTGGGATACACTGAGAATGTATGACACACAGACACACACAGTTTGTGTGCGTAACGACAGCGTAAGGTAATTTCTCAACATGAATATTGAAAATAACTGCAGAAAATAGCAGCTCAACATCGGAACAAGAATGAACTTGATGAAACAACATGATCAAAATGTCGGGAGCCAATGCGATTCGATTCTTCTTTTTCCCAGCAACGCTTCCTCATTCCCATTTTTCTCATAACCAAACTAAAAAAGAGGCTCCACGCGCTTCACTTTGTTTCTTTGCTGTCTCTATCTCTCTCTCTTTCTCGTTTGACTCATGCTAACGAAAATGAACAAAATTCGGCGTACGTTCAAATCGCTACACATTAATCGGCTGCGATGGCGGATACCGAACGAAGAGAGAAGAACACATCGATACACACAGCATACGTCGTCGTCATCGCATTCGGGCCTCTTTTAATGACGCGCGCTCTGCACACACAACAAATAAAATATAACAGCCGGAACAACACAATATTCGATAGTGAATATATGCTGGGCTGAGGCATAAACGGTTTCATTGTGGCTCTCGTGTTTCGTATCGAAAAGAGTTTGATATCAACGCAACCGCAACAATAAAAACAACAAAAACACGAAGAATAAAGCCCGATCCATGGGCAACGGCAACTGTGCCATGAAATAAAACCTAAGAATTGATATATTGTGAGCGATGAACGATTCGACAGAACACTCTTTCCAATATATCAAACTCGAAATGCGTCTAGTATTTAAAATTGGGCCAATTATGCTGTGGCCATCATCGTCGTGTTCGGTTGCTGCTGCCATTGATGTGCAAATGCGACGACGCAAACCCATATACATATCCCTCGACAGTATAAGTAACAACTCACTTATTAACTGCCTCAAAATGTGATTGGGGGCTTTAATTCAAGCGTAAAATGTCTTATTGTCAGTTGCTGTTGTTTTCATTGAAAATAATAACAGGCATTTTGGGAGTGAAGATTGAGCAAGAGAGAGAAAAAAAACACACGCGCTTACATTCACATTACTTTGTGTAGATAAAGGTTGAGCATTAATTTGGAGCCGGTGCGCGAGCAACAGTACGAACATTAAAAACCGCTTTTTATCCGTCATATGATCTGGTTTCTGTTTTTAGTTTCCATGTTTTAACCAAAATGATTATGGTTTTTGGCGCGGTCTCACAATGCTACGCGCAACGTGATTGTGTGTGTCTCATGGCTCGACATTATCATTATGCGACACCCGAATGGAGTACAATGTGTTTCTCATGTACTACATTTTTGCAGCCGCCACACAATTTCAGAGTATTCTCAACGGGATTTATCAACAATGGTTGAATGTTGGTTTTTTTTTGTTTTGCTATCGCCCAAAACTTGAATATTAATTGCCAGCGAAGAAAAAATCTTATTTCAATTTCTTGTGGAGAAAGAGAGAGGGAGAGAGAAAAGTAATATGGCTCAAAACACATGTTTAGAATAAATAAATCGCTATGTGTAATGCACAATGGGTGTTGCGCGCGTAAGAGTGTGAGTGAGATAGACCGACTGAACGCGCGCGTATTGAAAATCATGAATGGCGGCATTGCACGGCGAGAACCATTTAAACGCTGCTGTGTGTGATGACGCTACACTCTTGTCAATAAAAATAAAAATAGCGTAGAGAAAGAAACACTCAACATCATCGTGTATAACTATGCTTTTTCTCGCCAAAACCGTCAGTGTATATCCGATACATGCAACGTATACACACACACAACCTGCTTCGATGGCAGCGAAAACGTCAAAAATTTAAAGAGCTCAGGTTCGGCGCGCGGGTATTGTACACTTAAACGAACGAAATCACAACAACGACAATGAACTCTTACCCAACCGAACGGCAATATTTTAAATGGCGATTCTGGATCATTTGGGTTGTCTGTTATTTAATATAGCACATTAACAACACACACACACACACACACCACATGGAAATGGCTTCATTAAAAAGTCGAGAGCGCACTCATTTCGGTTGCATTCAATGTGAACGAATAAGAAATATTTTCTGGCTATCCCAAATAGCAGTAACGCAACAAAAAGAGGAGCAACAATGATTGTGTATTTGCCATACACGACAGTGTGGCATACGGGAAAATATACGGTTTGAAAAATGATAAAGAAGATTAGTTGCGATAATCGGTATAATGTTCACCATTCATTTCGATTGTAAACACACAGACTCTGTTCACTGGGATTTGCAATATCGAATGCTCAACCAAAAATAAATGCTGTAGATAAACGCTAGTAATTTGAACCGCAGTCAAACGACGACGACAACGGCACACAACAACAAAAACCACGCCAACGACAACGTCAACGGGGCAACCTTTGAGCCATTTTGTTTTTGCTCTGTTTGCTCATCTGATTATTATGCCAAGCATTTTCTTGGGCCCGCATCTCACTCACTTACTCTCCCTTTCTCTCTCCCACTCGCTCGGTCGCCCGGGGTCTATCTTCTTCTTGAGTTTGGGTGACATCAAAACAAATATCAAACCGTTTAAGAATCTTTTCGATGCACATACAGAACATATGTACCGGAACGGACGCCAACAAATGAGCGAAAGCGACAAACAGAGAGAGAGAGAGAGAGAGAGGACGAGTTCGAAAAAGAGAACATGCATTCCTTTTGCTCTGGCTCTAAAGTGTTGAAGCAATTCCCTTTTTGCTAATTCGCTCCAAAGATAATGCAATGTGGAATTGGGTAGAATCATTTTATCGGGCGTTCGTTTAATGATAACAATTTGCATAATTACATGAGCATTTGGTGCTTCGCTTCCTTTGTCTTGTGATGGCATTTGATGCTTGCCAAATCTCTATCTCAAGTGAAGCATATTTTACTGGAGTGGATTGCATTTCGAATCATTTTGGATTGTTCTTAATCAAATGTATTACAGCCACAAATCACATACGCAATTCTGATTGTTGTGTGTGTGTGTGTGTGTGTGCCGCTGTTGTTGCTTTTTTTTATTCGTCACCGCTTCCCGTTCCGCATACCAAATTGCATGTCGTCACGAGCCGCTTTTATTCAATGATGAGAGACAATCTTTCGAAATGTACACACAATTTATTTGCCTCCATCATAATTCATCATGCAACAACTACATACAGCCAAATGTTCGGCATTTAAACGCCGATTTCGAAAATTGACGACCAAACGAGGCGCAAGAACAGCGAATATAAGCAAAATACGTATCGTTCTTTTTTCTCTTCATTTCGTTTTTATTTCTTTTTTCTCTCGGTGTTGTTGTTGGTTCGTTTGGTATGTGAAAGTCAACAACAAGCACAACGAGTTTCAATGCCGCACTGTGTTGTAGTACAAAATGTGTGATTTGCTACGGAGTTAGGGTTAGGAAATCGAGCGACAGAGACAAACGCATTCCGGAGAAAAGGAACGAATGTATACGTTGCGACGACGTCGACGATGATTATTCGACAAAGCGAAATATAAATGAAATAAAAAAAAAAGAAAATTCTCCATGCAGCCAACGCGCTGGCGACCGTATGTTGCATGGATACAGTGTGTGAAAATCTTGCTGTATAAACTCAATCCCATTGGTGTTGAATTGTCAAAATGCGCGCATGCATTTGGAAAAAGCCGGTGCATCAACGGTTTCCGATGCGATCCGGATTTGCATGTCGAATATAATAATAGGCACGAAGTTCAATCGAAGCACACGATGAGCGATTAATCGAATTGGTTGAAAGCGAATAAAAGAAAGAAATTAAAGTAGTCGTATTGACGACACACACATTTCATCAATGTTGACTATTGTCAGTAGGTACTTATTGCTTACTTATGCCACTATTTCTTGTTGGGCCGTGGTTTTACTTTGACATTTTGAGCTTTTCGAGACGCCCGCAGTCGAAACTATTTCGATTGTGGCTCGCACATTTTTCGATTCAGCACAATTTTCGTGTACTTTTTTGGCACATGCTGCCAGTAGGCGATAATGTGATGGTGGTGTTGTTGTTGTTGTTGGCGTTTTTTTTGTATGTTGGGTGCGCACTCTGATCGAATTATAATTTCCATTTGATGGTTGCTGTTTAGTTGCTTGTTTTCTCTCTCTCAACAAGTTCTATTTTGTTCTTTCATTTCTCTCTAGACGAAATTTCAGTTCGCCGTTCTCGTCAATTCGCACACTGGGCGAATGCTGTTACGGCTGCTGCTGCTGATGTTATTGTTGTTGGTGGTGTTGCTGCTGTCGTCTCCATCGTCGTTAATAATGTTGCTGTTGCTCCGATTCATGACTGTGAATGTGTCTCTATTTGTCAGTTTATTCTCACTCGTATTGGGTGTGTATATATATTTTAAATAGTATCTTACAGCCTACAGTCTCAATTTTCTATATGCTGCCTTCTGCTACACATATACCCGCGGGAGAGCGAGAGAGTGTGTGAGAGAGAGAGAGAGGGGCGCGAGAAATACGGCCGATTCTCTAGGCAAAAACAAATGCAAAGAGACACACCGAACGACAGCTACAACGCGAACAGCACACACAATATTTCAGGCATACAGAAAAAAAAGTCACGGCGAATTTCGTATTTCGTCGATTCGAAAAACACAACAACGCAATTTTATGGCGTCGAATGGGAAAAGCGCGATATCGACGAACGTAACCAAATAAATTTCATTGAAAAATAGTATCAGAAATGGCAGGTTGAAGTGTTGAACGATACGATTTAAAGGTCTGCACCCGTATGTACCTTTGCCAACGGGTGTTCGATTTTCGATTAGCAAATATTACAGGAAGAAAAACTCTATTTAGCAATTGGCTAAAAATGAAGGCAGAAAATATATATAAGAGATCACTTACCGATTTGATGGAGTTGGAACAAAAAATGAGTCTGTCGATTGCTCTAGATTTTCTCGCCAACACATTACATGCACTCAAATAGAATAAAAAAAAGACTGCACACTGATTATGGAAAACTGTCATTAATCTTTTTTTCACGTTGTCGACAGTATTTTGTCGTCTCAGTTTTCTACCAGTAGAAAACCAATAGAAAAAAAAACTCTGAACTGTTTTCGAATTGTCAAACCGAAACACCAAAAGTCTAAAGCGATTCACGTTTGTACTATTTTTTTTATCGCGCTTTTATTACTATCTCAAATATTTTGGTTTGCGATTGTTTTACACGAGCAATCAAATTGAAAATTGCTAATTATTTTGATCGTTTGACGGATAAATGCCAAAAATCGAAATTGATGAAAAATGGTGTGTAGAGAAAAATGTCCGCCGCATATTATACGTACGCAGTGTAATTGAGGTTTTAGATCGGCTCACACACGGATCACATACAGCTGCAATAAAAGAAGATGAGTTGGATTGGCGTCGTTTGTTGAAATCCTCTTATTTCTCTCGCTTCGTTTCGAATTTTACGAACAAAAAAATGCAGTCCAAATTTCTGTGTTTTTAGTTTTTGACTTTGATGAAACTGCGTTTTTTCTTCTTCTGTTCAATCGAATACACATACACACCATGAAAAATAAAAATTCAACTCTTTTAGGTTTTTCCTTTGCGACACATATACAAATATCTCGTCGTTCGTTGCTTCTTACATAGTTGCGCGGCATATAAAAAAATATGAACGATTGCACGTTTATGCTTTGGAGCCAAATAATAGAAAGAAGGTATCCACTTCTATTTCTGCAAGACAAACAATTCGATTTCTATGATTTTTATTCAAACATTCGTATTGAGCACTATTTTAACACTGGCTGTTTTTTTAATTTAGTTCGTTTTTTTTTCTCTGCTTCTTCTTTTTAATGAGCTGTGTAGTGGTTCACACTTGGTTCATACTACAGCGCTGTATTCATAGAGAATCGACACGAAAAAAAGACGTTTTCTGATGATGGTTGCACGCAAATGAACAGCAACTTGAATTCTGTATACTATGGCCTATTCGATTCGGTAGTAGTAAATTTCTCGTATGGCATTACTCTTTCTCACACACACATACATACACACATACGCAGTTTTGGCTTTGACGGTAACGTGTACCGTATGTTATATACGTATAATATACCTTTCGGTGTGAACGAATCGAAAATGAGTGAGAAGAAAAAATAACACAGAGTTTACAGGAAAAATCGACAACAGTGGCGGTTTCGACTAAGTGTGTATGTGTATGTGTGCGTATGTTGCATATGATTTTGTAAACGCACATATTCACAGCCGTTCATCGACGTTTACTTGTGCAGATGCCATTGTATGACGAACGTTGTTAAAATACTTTGAAACAGCCGTCATTCCAACTAATACCAATGAACAAAAGCGATGTACGTCAAACATACGAAAGCATTTTTGTTTACTTCGTCGCTGTTATGCGCCATGAATGACGTAGTAGATTTGCTCTCGTTGGTGAAAATCAATAAACAATCCATAAATTAGACTGTGGCGCCGAGATTTAAAACGAGCAAATTTTCAGCTGACACAAATCTATTTCTATGTTAACGTAATCTCAGTAGTCATTGCAATAGTTTTAATTGACAATAATTTTCGAAACTGTTTGGATAAAAGTCCACATAAAATTTTTCTTAAAAATAATATTCAAAAATCAAAAGGGAAAAATTTGTTTAAATTTTTAAAAATTGACCAGAATTTAAATCCCGTTGTGAGCATTAAGAATGAATGCCGGAAAAACGAGTTGCCACAAGCGTAAGCCGTGCAGACAAGGAATCTGGAGCCGAGCGATTGCTGTTAAGCCAATGGATACACTGAAATTACCAGACCATTTCCCTGGTGAACAACCATTTAAAGCGCATTATGATGGACAGCCAACGCCCGATATGACCACCCTGATGAACTATGGCTACTATCGCCAGTACAAGCTGGAGCACGATGCATTCATGACGAAACGCAAAGCACGATTTAATCCACCGCCGAAACATTACCCCATTTATCGAAAGATTGTAAAATTGCCCGAGCAACCGGAGAAGCCAATAGTGCCGAACAAGAAATATGCAGACGTCAAGTCAAAAGTCTACAACTTCTATTTGTTGTATAAAACTGAGACCAAACAATAATTCAATCACATTTTATGGGAAAATTATGTTAACCAAAATATATAAAAAATAAAAAAATAACCAAAAAAGCGATATGCATATTAGCCCATGGATGTTCTTTCGAAAGACTTAAATTGCCCGCGAAACTGATACGTTTTTCTTGTGAGTTGTAACGCAAGCGGAAGCATTTGATCATTTCGTATTTCATGGTATTTCAGAAAATTATCGAGCATTTTTTTTATGGTAATTTTTAAGAACAAATCAATTGCTTCAATTAAATTTTATGGTTAAACTTGTGGAATAAAAAAAACATGAATTTGGTTCGGATTCATTGAGCAATCGGTTTACACTTTCTACTCCGCAGTCCCCCTGGTGGTGTCTTAAAAAAACTTACAACTCATTCCATTTACGTTCATATACGGCAAACGAATCGGCTTCTGGTTGTTTTACTTTATATACTGCAGATGTCGATGTATTTTTTCTCTTGTTTCTCTACTCCTCTTCTCGTTAAATAACAAATGAATCATTTGAAATGATATTGCATTATTATGATAATATGCCATCAAAAATTCTATCACCGGAATTGTTTAAAAACTAATGACTTGTTTACATCGATGTCATCAAAAGTTGAGATTCAAAATGGGTTTCAGTACGTTTATTCATTTTCGATTCAGGAAATTCCGAATAAATTGGCTTTGATGAAATTTCTCAATCGAATTTCCGAGTCTGAGCTAGAAAAAAATATATGCAAATTTTTCGATCTCATGAATTTTTTCGGTTGAGAGTTTCAATGTTATTATATTAGAATCGGTTCAACCGCAGTATGAAGTCACTTTGAAATTATTTACATTGAAACGAGTTGGTTGTAATCATTGTAGAAAATCTCTAATTTTAAATTGTATTTTTTTTGGTCAAATTTACTTACTCATATGGTTGATGCTCTCCGAACCACAATTTTCTTTCCTGCTCTCTCCCTCTCTTTCCTTTCTTTTTTTCTTTTTCTGTCTTTGTCTTCCGTCTAATTGTAGCCCGAGCCAAAACTGACTCTCCTTGTTTCAAATTAGTCACGCATAACAAAGCACATTCGACCCGAGAACAAAATAAAGGAATGAATGCAGTAATGCATGAGCCAGCGGCATAATGTTAAGACATTTCCACTTTAATATGACAGCCTTATCTATTTCTATTGATCTGTTAGAGAGCAAAAGCGAAAATCATTTCTATTCAGTTGTTCGCCTTTTTTTCTTCTCTCCAGTCCATTTGTGAAACAATGTTTGGCAGACGTCTTGCTACGTTGGTTGTACGATGGCCATTGTTTTCGATGCAAACAGTTGCAGACAGGATAGAACAAAAAGGATAAGAATCTTCGAAGAGTAGTAAACAGTTCACACAGCTCCAACATACAACATATGGATTGCGATAGAAAAATCCATTGAAAGACAAGAAAAAAAGAGTCCTAGTACCGCGTTTGTTTTTTATGATACACGAAAAACGCAAAGCATTTACAAGTTCGTTAGCACAGAGCAGTCGAGCAGCGAAGCAACAAAAACCAAAATCACTATTACTACCCATTTACAAAATGACAAACATTGTTGTTGCATCGTATGGATAAAAGCCGGCCGCCCGTGCTCGCCCCATCATCAAACATGTTGAAATATTCATAGAATATTCAGTTTCTAGTGTTTCAATTGAATTGTAGCAAGCAGAGGAAAAAAAATGTAACAAGTCTAACAAGAGCTAGCTTCAGCTGTTCACTGGCCAAACACACAGATGTGCGGCGCATATATTTATCTTACCCAACAATCACTCTCGACAGAAGAGTAAAAGCATCATTCAGAATGCAAATAGCAACATTTCTCCCTGTATGCCGATACAGACGGCCAGAGAGAGAGAGAGAGAGAGAGTGAGAGAGGACGAAAGATCTCGATGCAATTCATATGGAAAAACGCGTAATTGGTCGGCAATCCAAATGCAAATACCGCAGATACAATGTAAGCGCTGTGAGTGCAACACAGAATATTCTAGATTTTGTTTGGAAATTATACGCTTCGACGAGAGATGATGATTACATAAAAAGCACTCAACTTATTTCCCCATTTCAACCTACATGATTATTGTTTACCATTTGAAACATGACATTAAAATGAGGCCTAGCAAAAATAAGAAGAAGTAAAAAAGACAATTGGCAGCAAATTGTTCTACCTCCTTTCTGCGTTCGAATTTCGTTTCAAGAGCTTGTTAATTAGTAGCTTATACATTGTGTTTATTGGTTTGGATTTCCATAGCCGTATATTACCTGTTACAATGTTGCAGCGGTTTGCAAGCGAAACGAATTCAATTATTCAGTTTGCAGTTGCGAATGTTGCGCTGCATGCGAACCGAGTGAGAAATGGGTGAATAGGCGGTGAGTTTGATGTCGTCGATATGTGGTTTGGCTGGCATAGCACTTTACCCCGGTAAGCGAACGACATCCGTGAAAGAGGCAGCGTATGGGCATTGGGCAGCGTACAATGTGCCATGATAACAATCGGTGCTTATCTAGAAACCTCACTCCTGTTCTCTTTTCCGTATATATGTGTGTGTTTGCAAACGAAACGGTGCAACGCAAAAAAAAGAAGTTCGCCACTATTTGCATACAGTATTGCTAATTCCTGAATTATTTTTATTTTATTACATATAGTTATCTTTATGATTCACAAATATCGTTTACTCGATTATAAATGTATCATACAAAAAAAGATGTTATTTTTTATGGATAAAAAGTCTAATGCCTATTATTCGATTGATAAAAAAATATTCTTTTGCCTCGATTTTTTTCATGTTTTGGTTACACAGTCAATTCAAAGACTTAGTCCTTTAATTTTTTTTTAATTTCTTCTAAAATATTGCTTAACATGTATGAAATTACGTATCAAAAAAAGAGCGAGCATCTCTTTGAAGCCCATTTAAAATATGTTGGTCGCTGGAGCGCTTCACATTCTCTCAGATATCGATGATGACATAAACTTCGTTTTTCGTTGGCCTTTGTATGACTTGCATGGCCGAGTAGGTAATTGCTTTAACTTCGGTGCCTTGCGGATGCTTTCCCAATTGAAACGGTTCACCGTAGCACAGACAATCGATCTCAAAGTCGACCAAATCAAATTTACTGATTTCCAATTTGGCGCACGTTAAAAATGGTTCGGTGGAAAATAGGAACAGCAACTCATCGAGGAAATGGAACAGAAGACTTTCGATATCATCGCCGGATGCGGTAATTTTGAAACACTGCTTTAATTCCACGGTTTCAATCTCTGTCATATAGCCAAACATTGCGACGCCACACTGTTCGAACGCCTCCTGAAGTGTATCGCCCCATGCGTGCAATCTAAATTTGCGTTTTGTATAAATTTTGCGGCAGCGCAACGATGAGAGGAGTTTTTTCCGGATTGGATGGTCACCGCGACCGGAGTGTAAGTGAAGTAGAGCGAGAGGTAGAGAAAGAGAAAAACGAAATTGGAAATGAACTCACAACTCAATTACGGTCATAAATTATGCAAAATGAAGGAAAAATAGAAAATAAATGAGAAATAGTGAAATTGCAATCAATTTTGCTTCAACGAAATGATGACAATTTTTGTTTTCTCCCATTTTAACAACTAACTGAACATCGGCTGTGTGATCCAAATCTGTGAAGAGAAGAGAAGAAGAGGAGCAAATTACAGAACCATAAACAAATTATCAATTTGTCACAATCGAATCTCTAATTAGTTTGACATTCTTTGGCAATGAAAGAAGACAAAACAAAAAACAGAGCGACTAGCATTAAATTACAGATTTAATAGACATATTCAATGTAATTCGTAATGCTAAACAGACAGACTGTGAGTGAGTGAATCGTCAATTTGCTGTTAGAATTGGTTTCGTCGGTATTTCGCAACAAAATCAATTCAACGTCACACATACAACATTACGAATCGTGTTTGGTTTAAGCAACGCGTCGATGCTGTCAACTGTCAACTCTTATCACACACACTCAATTTGAACTGATGAGAATATTCGTTGGACATTGTTACGTTCGTACGAAATACGGTTCTTGAAAATGTTGGTACACAAAAGCGGTACATCAAAATAATTTTTTTCGGGGCTTTTAAGCCGTGATTACAACAACACGTGTACCGCTTTTACGTACTAACATTTTCAAGTACCACATTTATGGTACCACACAAACAATGTCCAACGAATATCCTGAACAGTTCATTTGTCGACGGCCTTTTTTTTTACTTACATTCGTATTTACGTTCCGGCAATTTGTCCATACTATTGATATCGAATTCAATTTCCATGGTTGATGATTTTGCTTTTAATTGAAATAGTGAAATGCACGGAATGAATTTTTGTAACTGTCAATTGACGCCTGTTTTGGTTTTTCTTTCTTTTTTCTACTGATTCCGCTGAATATTCTCTGTTTATTGTCGACCACTAAATTCTAAAAAAACAACAAACACGACTGTTCAATCGATTTATGCACAATTCAAGTAAACACGATGAAATCGAGGAAAAAAATCAACTCATACCTTTCGTTCAATCAACTCGAATTTATTTAGACAGTATTTATTTTTATGCACACGATTTAAATTCATGTGTCTGAAGCAATACGAACATCGAATGAAATCACACTTATTTACTGATTGCACGCACAGATTTTTGCTATTTTTTTTATTTTTGTCTTGAAGAAAAAACAGAATCGAATCGGCAAAAATAAAATCGTCAACACAAAAAAACGTGTATGTCGCAATTAAATCGCGTAAAATTGAAATAAAAACGGTGGGTGAAAGATTGACGGAAAAAAATGTGCGCGTTATGAACACACAGCGAATGATGACAGCGTGTAGTCAAAAACCCGTATTCACTGTTCGGTGTATGATTGAATATTGAAAAATGTGCGAATCGTACAATGTTGTATTGGTCTATGGCAAAGACTCCTCTTATATCTCTATCAGTGGCACTATCGTAGTATTTCGTGAATGATTATATAGGCGCAAAAGTGCTCACTCGGTAAGCATGTTTATTCCAATACAAACGCATGCTCCCCGAATCAACAGCTCATTGCCAACAGTCGAAGTGGCATTGTTGTTGTTGTTGCCCCGGTTGTTTGGTTATGTGTGCGTATGTGTGTATTGGTGTTTCGCGCTGAACGGCTGAATCATACGGCTTGGTAAATGTCAAAATATGACAGCTGACTACCGAAGAGATAGAGAGAGCATGACACATTTACACCGAACCTATCCTGCTCACGTCAACGGAATTTCTATTGCATACACTAACATAAACGAATGGCACACGAAACGTAAACAGATTGTGTTGGCCCATTCGAATGCTAGATTCACTAACACAGTCACACCGACGAATGGTCATCGGTGTGATACTCGGTGTTGATGTGCGCGCGGAGGAGAATAAACAACAGTGAAGTCAGGCACACACACACGCATACACGCAACGCGAACCACATATGAATACCAATACTATGGTCACGCACGCGATGGTGCAACAGTAAGAGGCACACGAACAACCGGCAGCACAATAAAGGAGAGAATACATAATTCAAAAAGCGCGCGAAACGTAAACTGCCACACAGCTTTGACCGCGATGCCTTGATTCACATATGATACACACGAGGAGAGCGTGCGTCTCAATAAATTCATCGCTATTCGAATGTTTAAGCGTGCGTCGCCACTGAATCGAACGAATTGTTGTTTTTTTTCCGCCGCTACTACTGTCGTACTAGATTCCGTTTCGAATAGAAAATCGTCTGGGCTTATCCGGTGTGGTGAATATCAATGTAGCATTTCGTTTTGTTGTGCTTTTTTACTTACTTCACTGTATTCGTCTTTTCGAAGACAATTTTTCACGTCACTGCGAATATTCGCCCTGCATTCGTATTTGATGGATTTTGTTGGCGAACACACGCAAGCGAATTTATTAGATATCATACAAATGTTCGATTCGTTTTTGCGTTGGCTTCAAAAATGATACAATGTTCGATTTAGATATAATTATCGGATGATGTATTCTTCAGAGGAAAGAAAAACTTTGGGAATTTCTTCTTAAACAATTTATTTCACACTTTTTTTTTTAAATAACACTCTATTCAAAAGACACAAAAACATCGCAATTTACCATCTATAAACAATATATACACAAAATATACACACACGAAATAATAAAAAAAAATTCCAATATCACTCTTTGATGTAATCGTCTACAGGGAAGTACCTAATAAATACAATAAAAGGAAAAATCAAAGAAATTCCTTTTTCTACCCAAGTTTTGTATATAAGGTTACCTAAATGACTCATTGAAGATATCTGTGAATGCGGTTGAAACCAAATCGTTGATTAGCGGCCGAACAAATGGAAATCCGGGTCGCCACATATTGTTTATGAAGAAATCGGCTGTGTTTTCTGCAATGGAATTTTTTTTTTTTTTAATTTAAAATATACAATCAACATGAATATCTATGTATGTTTAGAAATCGACAAAGACGACTTGATATCAAGCAAATTCTTCGATTAAATTTTCGGGAGAATTTATTTTATTTGGATTTTTTTTAAACATATAAAAAATTACCAATAATCTTGCGTCCACCGAACAAATCCGAAATTTTCAACTTTAAATCGCCAATTTTATCAATTTCGACACGCACTTTCAGTATTCCACCGGGTCCACCAACTCGAGTAACACTTGTTGTTTGACTGAAAATTGCACACTCATGTTAGAATTGAAGAGAATAAAAAGATTTCTTTTAAAATTTCATTCTTTGGTAAACTAAACTTACGCATAGTCATAGAGTGTCATATTCCAAAAGCCCTTAGTTACATATGGTCGTCCGAACATTAAACCTTTGAATTCGTATTCACCATCAAGACTTTTCTCTGGGAAATCTTGTGAGTAGATGATTCGATTGTTCCCAAAGTCCGTTCTGTATAAATGAAGAGATGATTTATGTGAACTCGTTTCTCTTTTTATTTTGAAGAAAAAAAAATCGAACCTGTATTTGGTAACTTTAGAATTGGTCCAACCGTATTCCGATACATGTCTCAATATAAGTCGATATCCGCTACCACTGCCAAAAGTCAATCCTCGTCGTTGCTCTACCTGCAAATCACATTGAGATGTATCAAATTAATCCACTCTAGACTGAATAGATTCCGGAATAAATGTATTTGTTTTGTTGGATCTTCAGTGGTGTATCAAATGCAATATGCACACTGAATGACACAGCAAAAGCGCATCACTTCGAGGTCGATGCAGACAAGGTACTTGAATGGTTGAACTCTCAAGTGAATTTTGATATTGAAAATCATACACAGATGGTCTTACATTAGTGTTGGCTCCGAACGTCCGTTCGTTCGTTCGTCAACATAAAAAAAAATCGGTTTTGTTCGTTCGTTCGTTCGTTCGGACAATTGAAAAAAAAAATTATTTTGTTCGTTCGTTCGTTCGTTGATTTAGAAAAAAAAGTGTTGTTCGTTCGTTCGTTCGGATAATATGCTATGTTCGACCGTTCGGATTTTTTACATTTGAAATACATTGGAAGTAAATACAATTTTGATTTCTTTGGATAAGACTGAAGGTACAACTTTATAACCGGTGTTATTACTCAGTAATACCACTGTGTTTGTCCAAGCAATACAAATCAATTGTTTTAATTTGCGTTGGTATTGGTTTTCTTCACTGAGTCAGTGTCAACGTGTTATGAATATTTGCTGTTGTGCGAACAGCACAGATTCTCTCACTCTCCCCGATGCGTTGCAATTTCGCAATGTTTGTTTGTTGTCGCATTTCTTCTGTGTTATTTTCCATGCGCTACGGTTTCAGTGATGTTGTCATTTCACTCTTATACATTGATCCGTATGTTGTTCGTTTATGCTAATGCCGTACAATAAGCGGAGCTCGACTACGTACTGATACTTATGAACTCCTGATACTCTTCGTCGAAAGAACTTAATATTTTCAACCATTAATGCAAACATACTCTACTTTTTCGAAAACCAATGTGTTAAATTGAAGTATTGGGAGCCGCCAAATGTACAAATGATTAGTTCTATTGATTATGTTTGCCTAATACTTAAATTCATGTAAATTAATAATTTTCACCTATTTGGACAAACACAGTGGTATTACTGAGTAATAACACCGGTAATAACGTTGTACCTTCAGTCTTATCCAAAGAAATCAAAATTGTATTTAATTCCTATGTATTTCAAATGTAAAAAATCCGAACGGTCGAACATAGCATATTATCCGAACGAACGAACGAACAACACTTTTTTTTCTTAATCAACGAACGAACGAACGAACAAAAATTTTTTTTTCTATTTCACGAACGAACGAACAAAATAATTTTTTTTCAATTGTCCGAACGAACGAACGAACAAAACCGTTTTTTTTTTATGTTGACGAACGGTCGAACAAGTGTTCGAATGTGTTCGACGGCCAACACTATCTTACATGTGGTGATTTGTGCGGATCGAACGGAGCAACATGAATGTCTGGAAAACCTGCGAAAAAAAAGAATGATATTTTGTAAAGTTTAATCAAAGCACTCCGCAGAAACTGAGTCAAAGTCATGAGGCTACCTCATTGCTCTTTGCTTGAAAGCAACATAAAAACGGTTGGCTTCGTTCGTTCACTGAATTTATCGAAAATGGAAACTGAATTAATGTGCAAAGGTAGTAATTTGCTGTGGAAATACCAAATATGCAAAAAAAAATCACCGCTGATGCGACCGACAATTGGTATGCGTACGTGACTTTGATGCGATTCGATTCATACAACGTTATTTTATTGATTGGTTCAAAAAAAATGCAACTGCAGCGAATTCATTCTACAAACACAAATACATGTCATTTGAATCGACGGTGCACCAACGACGTTTACAATGTACATTCTGGACTTCAATTTAAAAGTGAACATTTTCGGTTTTTAAATGGTTTTAGATTTTTAAAACGATTTTCATAAAATCATACGAGCGAAACCAATTCAAGGGGTGAATTTATGTCCACATTTTCACCATGGTCATCATTGTTACTTACCACTTTTGAAGTATAGTCGCAGCTCGTTGAATGCATTCTTCATGCAGAGATCGAATGAACCGGACTTTTTGTGGCAGCCGTGGAAGACTCGCACTAGCTCGGGCTGAACCGGTAAGTGTGAATTATGCTCAACTTCAACTTCATGCGGTTGATACAATTGGGAATCGCACAGAACACTGGATGTCAACAAACTGAGCACTGGTATTAAAATCATCATCAGTTCATTCATGTTTAGCTTCTTTCGGTGGATATTCATATTGAATTTTCTGTGTAGAGAAGAAATCGAATTTTTTTATGTACACCAGAATATTGTATAATTTATTTGTAGTTGAGTTGAATGTTTCGACGAAGAATCGAAATTTTTCGAAGGTGTTTTTAGAAAACTTTGACCCGAGGTCATTGGAAAACGAAGAGCTCGTTAATGCAATAATACATTAGAAATGTGATAAGTGGTTCAAATTACGATTATTTGCTTTGAAAAGAATCAAAACTACCAATTTCACTTTCAGTCAAGGTTCATGAGTCGAACAAATCGTGAAAATCATCTAAAATTTCGTGTTGGGATTATAAAAGCCCAATCTGTGAATTGATTATTTGCATAATATAATGAACGGCTATAGATTTTCATTCGTTAAAGTTATTCGGATCGGCTTTTGATTTCTTTTGAAACATCGCTCGTTAATGAAGTATATTTGCGGTTATATGCCAATCAAACCCAAACAAAATAGCAAATGGATTGAACTTTTTTTCACTTATAAAAGGTTGGATAACAATCGACGCGTATGATGATGTGTCAAGAAAGAAGAACACCAATTCGAACAATTGCGCATATTATTACGGCTTCTTCGTAACATAATTTTTGGCACGAACACCTCTGCCACTTATTCAATGCAAAGATATTATCGCATCGCCAAATGCAAGCGGCGAGCATGGATACATTGTTGGTATATGTGTTAAGTGACCATAAACAAGAGCATTTTATGCTTTGTGCAGCGAAAAATCGAAAGTACAACGCACAATTGTTTCTCTTTTTCTTCGTCGGAAAGTGAATGGCATCTGCTGATGACGTATGAACGGAATCGTCCAAATTTGGTGATAAAAGAACTCGTTTCAAAAGGGGCAAATTGCAGTGAACTATTTGGCCTTCACCACCGAACTTTTCTTGGTCTCATTTTTAAAGAACTCGATGACAATTACCCAATTTTAGCCAAAAAATATCAACGAAATTTTATTTAAGAGTTCACCGGCAAATGTGTTTGATAGCTCACTCGTGACTTGGTAAAAACTGGATACTAAATTGGATCAGCTAAAACTCAACCGTTATATATAAAACTTGGGTAGACTTGTTCGCAGTTGACCTGTCAATTTTGATCAACTGGCGATGTAGCAAGCGAAAAGACGTTTAGCAATTTGAATACGGGCGCTTAAATTATGTCACAATCTGAATTGCAATGATAATAAGTATCTCTATGAAACTTGTTCAAAAATCTACGTAAATTGATTTTTAAATGGATTTTTAGCACTATCAAGCATACGATTAGATTTCTATTTATTTCTTCGAATTTACGAAATCTGTCTATTTTTCTTCCATGTGCTACTCGAAAGCAAAAAACTTGCTTGAAAGTAAAATTTGCATTATTTTCAATGAGTTTCTATTGAGTTATCGTCTTGGGTATGCGCAATGAAAGACCACTCTTTCCATAAAATCTAATTGAATGTGAGATAAATCTTAGTTGAGTCACGCAAACTGTAATTTCTATGCGCACACAAACCACCGTAACGTACAATTTTCGAAAACGAAAGTGCTTCACTTAAACTTTAACATGCGACTAGTATCTGATTATATATATCGCAAGACCTGATGCTAAAATTCTCATACAATTTCCAAATAGAAGAAGACATCAACAAATTAGATGAAGAAATATTTGAAACTGGAAATTATGATATGATGATGACTTCATGTTTGACCGCATTTTTAATTGACAATCATAATCCGAATTTGGTTGCAAATAAATTGTTCAACAATGTAAACAACCAGCGAAATAAGTGATGATTTTATCGGTAAACAATGTTTACTAAACATTTATGGCTATTTTGGATGTCGTCCCAAGTCACGGTCGTGTTGCTTGCACGTATATTTGTCGAAATTGATAAACTCATGAACTCTTTTGATGCCGAAATTGGAAACATGAAGCAAACTATTTTCATAAATAGCAATAAAATTTTCGGCGTCAAATGTCATTTCGACGAATTACCAAAATGCCACTTGCGTTTTATCTCGTTAGATAATATCGTATATCAAGTGTAAATGCGTTTGAGTTCAGTTAAGTAAATATTACATCAAAGATCACCATTATTTTGTGCAGGTCAACAAATCACTTTGTTATGGACACACGACATACCGTAATTATTCTCAAGGACTATCAACATACGAGAAAAAAAATGTAAACATTGCAATGGGCCTGTGTGTGTGTGACTCGTTCAGTTTCATTGTATCACAATTGTAATTCATTTGCAGACTTCTCAGCAATTGTCTAGTATCTTTTGTTTTATGGCTTCTAAGACAATAAATAACAATACACATTCCGAAGATTAAAAAAAAATGAATACTATCAACTATCGTTAACCCCGACTTGGATTGCGCAAAACTTGGCGTGCAGAATAATCGATTAAAAAAACACCCAAATGCTTCGTGAACAGTCTTGTGTTAAGGAATGTGTTTTTATTGTTGTTACAGAGCCGGCCGTGCATACCAATTAGCCATTTTCGTGCCTAAAACGGAAAACTATTGGCTTTTTGGCATTTAAACAGAATTTTAATACATTATCAAGAATTATTTTGAAAAACTCGAATGTTCAAAACTGAAGACGCTTTATTCAGTGCACGTTATGTCACTCAAAATATTGAACTGAATTTCTTGATATATCTATTGAATCAAATGTAAATCAGCAACAATTTTTTGTTTGGTTTTTGTATCAAGTTCGAAGAATATTGAATAGGCAACCGTGCTGGCGCAGCACGTGAGTGAAAAAAACACACTTCAAGAATTCACTTGAAAAATGTCAATTTGTTAAAATTAAACGACTTTTTAAGTAAAAAAAGCCAAATGCGACTGATCTAGGTCATTGCAATGCATTGCGTCGAATCGAGCCATCACTTTTAATTGCCGGCAATCAATGTTCGATTCCAACAATCACGCTTTTTTCTAAGATATAAAATTCTCAAAGCAATTTTCGTCTTAAACACTCGAAAATTAGAGAAAAAAAACTCGTTAAATTATCACTTATTTGCGCCTTTTTCAAAAATCCGTAATGATGATTCTTCACTTGTTTCAATCAAAAACTTTTTCTTTTCATCCGTAAACCAATATTTTGTGCACAAAAAACGGATTCTTGATTGATCAAAGACAATGGCAAAAAAACGTGTGCATTCACTGTTTTACCGTTATACACTGCTTGGACGCTCAACGAATACTGACAATTACAAATCGCTGCAGACGCTAAAATATGCTAGGTTTGTTTTGGCTCAAAATCTGTTTTTTCCTTTGTATTTCATTCGGTAAGTCTTGCGATTGGTGGTTAAGTACATAAAACTGGCGCATATGATGTACAATGTACAGTATGAATACAATGCCAAGTGAATCAGCATGTATTGGAGTTCGCAGCAACAGCGGTACAATAATCCATCGAATGCATTGCTCAGTCGTGTGGCGAATCTCAAAAAGTGAACACCAACGAGGAATTTAAATAGCGACCGATGGAAAAAAATGAAACACAAATCTTAAGTAATAAACTGGTGATGTTGCATAACGTTTATTACTCTTTTTTTCGAGTCGTTTTTTCGTTGGCGTTTGTACTGTGCATCATTACACTCAATGAAATCAATGATGATCACAATACATACGCACATTGCACACGGTGCATCGCCACAATAACCACATTTTATTGTTGCAATTTTGACACCACTTCCAATGGAAGCAACATTTATTGAGTTGAGCGACCTTGAACAATTGGCAGACAACCGTCAAACGATGGAAACTTGCTAATTGGCTCTATCAAACCATTTAACCAATTGAAATTCGGCCAAGTATTCCAATTGAGAAATCAATTGATTATCGCTTCTTGTGTTAAGCGGTACAATAGTATTCCAATGATTTGCCCAATTCGAGTATGTTTATTCAAAACGAGTATGCATGATTAACGTTATTAAATTAATTGAGCAATTTTTTTTATGGATTTTCATTCTATACCTAGTGGATTTAATGCATTATCCGCCTAAAGTTAGACTAACGCATTTTAGATAATTTCAAAGCTTCAAGAAAGAAATTTTATATGAACATAAAAGTTTCACATGTTACAGCATCCGAGAATCACTCATAAGCTCCATTGAGTACTTTTGTCATTGCCAAAATAAAAAGACTCACAGCAGCGACGAACCCGACAAATCGACTCAACGTGTTGAGTGTTTCGATGGGAAATTTTCCAAATGCATTTACTATTGCAATTAAAAGGAATATCACGAGTGGAAGCCGCGTATGAACCTTTGCTCTTCCTATTCCATAAATCATCTTACAAAAAAAGCATAAATGAAGGAACAAAAACTTGTTCAGTGACTTTGATGGAAACAAAATGACTTTTTCGAAAGGAAAATTATTATTTTTAGATTAAATACAGAGTTTCATTTCATCGTTTCAGTGGAATATAATCTACAGGTGCTACTTTTTTCCTCGCTACATTAACCATCCCAAGAAAGTCTCCGACACGAAAAAAAGCCATACGACGAATTTAATTAGCGAGAATGATGCACTAGACGAGAACTGCTTTAGTATTCAAAGTCAAAAGTCAATGTGTCGTTCAGTTATCAACAAGTCGTACATTCTGTTAAGTGTCTAGCAAACAATAAGCAAAAAAAATAAACTAGCAACTGAGACCAACACAATAGTCGAGGGATAGAGGGAGAGAGAAGAGCAATAAAAGAATGAACAAATTAAATCACAAGAAAATCGAATATAATATACACTGAAAATATCAGTATACGGAATAATGTCACGAACGCATTTGCAACGCATCAATCAAGCGCGCTGGACTGATACACGGGTTGAACAATGCAAGAATGCAAAGCAAGCGAATTTAATTTATTCAGCCCAATGCATGCGATGACTTTTATTTTCTTGTGAAAACGTGCCCATCACATTGGCTTCGATTTCGTTGTTTTCACGGCTTCCACCAACAAAATCTGACGATTGAGCGCCCAAGTGGTAATGACCTTGATTTTGGCTTAATACCTCTTCAGCACTTTTCTTACACATTTTTTCTTTTGATTGACGTCGATTTTAATCTAATTTGATCTTTTTTTCATTTTGTTTGATTTTTGTTAGTCCATTCGGCACTAAATTTATTAGAAACAGAGGCTCAAATGAATGGACTTGTTTATTCCTCAATTCTTTGTTTTATCAATTTATTTGATTGAATCAGTTTCGCAAAAAACATAGTTTACTCTTTGTATTTTCTGAACTTCTATAACAAAATTCGAGTGGATGTGTTTACTTTATTTTGTTAGTTTGTCATCTACCCAAACCAAGGCTCATAGAACACCATGTACAGCTGATTAATTTTGCGGATTGTGGACTTCAATTTGAGAATATAATTTTGCCGGGCGGATTATGCTGATTCTATCACTGTTACAACAAAGTGCGCTGTAAATGGAAAATATTCAGTAATGAATGCTCTAACGGCATCTATACGGTATAGTTTGGAAGTATAAGTAAATGCTTTCGTCATAAGGTTTACCCAAATGTTGGAAATGGCATTTGTCAGATATGACATTTTAAACTTCATTTATGATTCAAGTCAGTGATCTTTCGATAGGGACAAAAGCAATGCAAACTGAACTCTGAACGGTTTCGGATTTGCTGAATATATTACCATTGCGCTTCACTGTGTTGCACTGTTAGAATCTATCAAATACAGATACAGATACAGATACAGATTACAGAGTATATATTAGGGTGGATCGATTTTTAAAATCGCAAGAAAAAAAACCCTGGGTGCGCGTTCGATTTGACACCTCAAAAGAAGAAACTTTTGTTCTGGGACATATGCCGAAAAGTC